>NC_056748.1:283768639-283903639 GCF_019279795.1 Protopterus annectens | reverse complement strand
CCAGTTATAGGTAAGCCCTGGTGTACTTCTCTGCAGTCGTGGATTATTGCTTAAGTATGTAAGGCTGGCCAGACACTGCAGAGCCAAGGCATCTGTATCTGCATCTGGCATTCTGGTTTCATAAATGGAATCATTTGTCAAGAATGTCACAGATCAGTGCAACAGGTCAAACAGCATCCCCCCCTGAGCAGCTTTCTTGGTTGAGGAGGCTGAGTTAGTATTGGCACTTCTTTGCCACCTGCTAGAAGCAGATGTAACTGCAAGCACCCCAGGTAGTACAAGGAAAACATTCCAGCTTATCAGTGTTGCTGCACATCTGTCTCCCAGAGGCTAGATGGACACCAGATCCTCCCAAGTTACTTGGGACACCCTGCATTGGAATCGGGTTATCCTTACCATCTTATGTCCCTGACAGGCTCAAACAGTGGCATCATTCAACTGAAGCAGACAGACTGGACTGTTGCATTCCAGTGAGGATAAACAAAACACCATGTGTGGTTGGATGGTGGCAACAGAGAAGGGCTGGAATCTACAGTGGCTTGTTTAGGTTGCCATTGAATGATGTTACTGCCCCCAAGTTGGTCACCTGCATGCGTGTGACACTCATTCCACGTTCAACTTGACTTAACAGCTCAACTTTGGTAGTAACAGCTGAAGTGACCCCCCCCCCCCGATACAAAAACAGATTTTGATGGCAGAGAAAGGACCACTTGACACATCTAGACTGCCCATTTCCTTACCTTTAGGACACAAATTGCGGATCCTACTGTGCCAACAGCTTATATTTTTCTAACCTTTTTATAAGAGCTGCGTTGGATCTGACTTAGTAGTTCTAGAAATTAAGTTTGACCGCTCGGCCTGACAAATATCACCGGTAGACACAGGAGGAGAAAAGTTACAAAATCTATACCTTGTAAGCTTCTTTTATGTACACACTGCAATATGCACTGGTATAATTCCACATTTTGCGGTCATATGATTTAACCTTTTGTTTGCCAAACTGACCATTTGTTCACTATCAGAACAAAGGACATGTAGTTGATAGGTGCACATGATCAGTGAGTAGGGAATAGGTATGTACATTTCATTTACTTGCTTCTGGTAATGCCAATAGTTTTGGGTAAGGTTTACTGTAGTTAGAAGAATTTAAAGGGTTGTGTGTGCTACATTTTTTGCAGAGTAGACCAAACTGCAGCTTTAGACTCTCAAAATGTCACACTTCCTTCACTTAGCTGTTTACTTTTAAAATATGTTTAGAAATATTTGTCTGTCAGTTTAGAATAAGAGATTAAAGCTGTATCCTGCTAAAAGCTTTATCTTTTCTAATTGGCTTGGTTCCCATGTTACTCTTTTGTATTCCGTGTGACAGTAAGTTACCGCTATTGGACAGTGCTGCTGGGTCACTGGGAAGGAGGCACTTTAGCCTAATAGCTTACCTTGCTTAGGTGCATTTGAAATACTGTTTTGTTTGTCCACTGGCTTTTACTAGATTATTTTCAGGTGTGATGGCTGGTTTTGTTTTTGTTTTATATTAAGCAGATCATGTATTAGATGTTACGTAATATACAGTTGGTGAGTGGTTACAGTGAAGGTTATTCATTAGGGTTTAATTTTTTTGTTGAGACTGAAGTTTGATGGAGTGCAAACTTGGCTTTGTGTTAGTGTATAGTACCACTTGAGAGTTGCTTTCTTATATTTTTATGTATTGCCTGTTTTAGTTGGGCATCCCTTTACAATGTTCGACAGTTATGATACTTGAAGGCCTTTCTAGGCAGTGATCCAAAAACTTTGTTGTATGTAATGCATGTTGCGTGATTTCAGTTATTTGGAGCTTATTCAGGGGTAAGCATCTCCAAGGTGTTTGTCTCTATTCAAATTATTAGAATTCTTGGAATCTGGTGCTCGTTGCAATAGAGATGGTAAACAGTGCTTCTATTTTGTCAGAATACAGTAAATTGTACTCTTGTTTAAATTTTAGTGGTTATTTAAGTTTATGGCTTGCAGAAAAGGTGTGTGTGTGTGTGTGTGTGTGTGTGTGTGTGTGTGTGTGTGTGTGTGTGTGTGTGTGTGTGTGTGTGTGTGCGTGCGCACAGATAGGTCGGACCAAGCCATTGCCACTATGTTTACTTGCTTGCCTGTGTGTACGATAGGTCGAACCAAGCCATTGTCATTCTGTTTACTTGCTTGTCTGTGCTAATTCACTGTGCAGCAATGCAGTAATCATTGCCATCTTCAGCCAGCAGTAAGACTCAGGGGGCTGTGTAAGTCCGCATTAAGACATGTATCGGGAAAAACCTCTAACAGTCCCTATTTATTTGTATGAATTAGTTTGCACAGCAAGACATGTGTATTAGGAAAAACCTCTATAAACGGTCCCTATTTATTTGTATGAATTAAAGTTTGCATTGTATCATTTTTAGGATATTTTATTGTCCACCGAGTTAGTTGTGACCTTCACTAAGGACAGGATAAGGTCACTCAGCAGACTTGCTAAGGGTAGTCTCATGAGCTAGGAAAGAAGTGGTTATGTTATTGCAGTAGTAAAGGAGGCCATCTTTAACATGTTAATGCATTAATCAACTTTGCTGCATACAGGTAGCTAGTGGAGCTGGACAGACTGCAGATTTTCTTTGCAGACTGACAATGCAATTTACATTTGGTAAAGGATTAATAGTATTAATATTTCTAACTAATGTATTGTTTGATAAATGTGAAGTAGTCGGACACTAATAAAGCCTCATTTTACGGTTTGTGAAGGGATTAAGTTCATATAGCTTGTGGTCTTAACTCTGAGCATTTAAGTTTGTCAAAAGTAAAATGTCAATGATTTTTTCTTTCTCTTTTGAGCTGAATATGCATTATATCACAGGCTAATATCCATGGCTGGGATTATGATAACCTTGTCTTGTATTAAGTTTAGTGATTACTTTAGGTAAGGTTTGTTACATTTCAGAGTCTGGTGCTGTTGACATTGCTGATATTTCTGAACTTCTGTATGTAATAATTAAATTGCCAGATTTATATTTTATAATTAAATGCATGCTTTTGGAGTCCCAGGACATCTACCGTTTCAGTAATGTATTGCTCATTGTAGAAGGGTAATTTAGTTATTGGTTAGTTAATAGAGTTAGGTGCAGGCTCATCCAACATATGGCTCACGAAGAGAGGCAATCTCAAAACCCCACACAGGTGGTCAGCGTGCAACTATGAAAAAATTCTTCCTAGTATGGAAAGAGCATGAGGTTGCATCAGAGATTGCAATGTCATCCCTAAGGAAATCATTTACAGTCTTCATAAGGATCACCGCTCCAGCAGCTTGACTTGTATCCTGCTAAGGATATTACAGCCATCCAGCTTCCAAAACTTCATGGCACCTTCTACACGTCCAAACCATTAGCCTGGTCAAGCTAAGCTGGCTATCTGGTTTGGACACAAGCCCTTCAAAGCTTTCAGTACCCCTGTGCTGGCTTTTCAGAATCAGTTGTCTGCTAACAGTGATGTCAGATGCGATACTCATCATTCCCACTGCTGCAGTAGCCCTCACACTCTCTGGATTGTTTCCTGCCTAGGAGAGAGCAACTGGCCAACTTCAGAAAGCTCTTTCTCACCCCCCCCCCCAACTCCTTAACTCTGATTTCCCTCCTTATGAATAGCCATTCTGGAGTAAAGATTTCTTCGGTACTTTCTTGCCATCCTAAGAAGAAGCATCTCTTTGGTTTTGCAGGAGCAGCATAAGCCTAAAGTGGTTTGAGTCTTTTAATCTCCTTGTATTTTTCCCAGAACCCAAACATAAGGGAGCGAGAATCTTTCATACTTTGGATGTACACATGCAACTCAAATACTAAATGGACAGAACTAAATCCTTCAGGAATGCTGCTGAGTTGTTTGCTATGAAGGGCAGAAAAAAGGACAGCCAGTTTCAATGCAGATATTATCGAGGTGGTTGTCTCATACTATTTCTTTATTATTTTTACTATGATAAGCCACTTTCCGGCAGGGTTATGGCCCACTCTACCAGGGCTTTGGCTTCTTCTGTGGCTTTCTGGAGAGTGCAAACTCTAGACCTACTCTAGAAGCATCAGCATGGCCTTCTGTATGTAAGTTTGCAAAGCATTACAGACTGTATTCCTTTTTCAGGTCCAGAACAGGCTTTGCCAAGATCGTTCTCCAGGGAGCTCTTGGATTGTTAAACAACCTCTCTATATGGTACTAAACTATGGTAATCTACTCTATTAGGTTAGGCTACTGCTGCAGTTGTTCAATGTTGAACGTAGTACATTCGTATCAGAAAACTTATCCCCTCTCATCCCCTTTTTGATGTGTTGCAATTGTAGAGAGTTTGTATAACATAAATATCTAATATAGAAAGTTTTGTGATAGGCAGTAGAAGCTCCTGTCTTTTTCTAGGCACTGTAGTGCCAGCGTCGTTAGCAGCACAGTCAGATGCCCTGAAGTGATCCCTTATTAATATCCAGATTTGCTAGACTACTTAAGAAATGGTGCCATGTACCATTCACATTTATCCAGTTTGCTAAAAAGTAAAATTTAATTTCTCACATACGAGAGGTGAGTTTAGAGGGTAAATAACTTATTGCAAATTGTGAACACTAATCCCTATTAAAATTCTTGTAGTAACACTGGATCTGTGATATTCATTTGAATACATTCACTGTAGTGAAATGGAGTCTTAGGGAAATTACCTTTTACTGGCATTTCATTGTGTTTGTTTTTGTAATTGTTGCACATTTGAGATGGTATGCTTGTTGCTTGCTTTAAGCATTCTTGACTGAAAGCTGCCATCCATTATGAATTTGGTTCAGTTTTGATTGAGACTGGTGAAATATTCTTTGTGATTTTTGTTTTTCAGGTACACTGTTCTGTCCACTTTAAATATGCTGGCTCAGTAATAATTTGTGACTGCATATGGGCAAATAGTGGTCTTGTGGCAAGTAGTACTTTTCAAAATGACATCTGGAATGTAAATACAAGTCATGCTTACATCTATGACTGGCTCATCTAACACTAAAAAGGAAAAGATGTATGAACATCCCAACAAGTTAGGTCTTTTGCAAGAAATGACCACTGTCTGTCTGCTAGCTCTGGCTGATGAAGTTGGGAAGGGGAAGACATTTGCATTTTTGCATAGGTACCGTAGCTGTTTCTTCTTGACTTGTGTTGGCACATTTGTGTAGAGCAGTACATTGGTGAAACAGATTATAAGGGCATTTGTTTGTTTTGCCATGTCCACCCATTACTGCAGTACTGCCTGTAGAGAGTCTTCTTAGTGTTTTAAGAGTAATGTTGCATCTGTCTCTGAACTCCCATCAGGGCGGCAAATTGGGGATTCATGGTGGGCTACTGACAGATGTCAGGATACAGAGGCAAGTCCGTTTTTGCACTGAAATGTCTGGCAGTTAAGGTGCCTGTGACAAGCAGAGTTTACATTCAGCCTCTTGTATGAAAGTTTCTATTTTTTTTTCTTTCTTTCTTTCTATCTGCAATATAATTGACAGTGGCAGAACAGCTGTCCTTGCACACAAAAATGTAGTTGTTAATGGAGTGGCAGAACAACTGTTTACTCTAATGAGAATTCAAGTATGCCTCCACACATCTTATGGAGCCATTGGAGTTCAGGGTATATAAAGTTTAACAAGCTAGTCAAAAAGCTGAGGAGAATCAATTTGTAATGCCAAACCAAGGCACTTAACACACATGGTGCAATAACACATTTTAAAGATAACCTTTTGTGGTGTTCTGACTCACAAGTTCAAGTTATTCTATATTTCACTGAATATAAAATGTTTTTCTTATTTTTGTCTGAAGAGTTAAAAGTCAAAATGCAGAATGCTAAATTCTTTTCTTTCACATCATTCCTTTGTTTGCTACCGTACATCCATGTAAAGCAATCCATTGATTGCTGAATTCACTTCCAAGAGTACATTTAGTTAGATAAGTTTGCTAGTTGTGTGCAGGATTGTGGAGGTTGAAGTGCATTTGGTTGTTTTTGTCAGCACATTTCACTCCAGATATGCACTATAACAGTTTCACAAGATGTAGGTACACTGTGACCTCTGTTCTAGCATGTTTTTGTTCTAGTAAAGCATTTGTGTACCCCACTCTCCTATCTAATGTTTGTGTGTTGCTTTATTCCCTATATCTGATTGTGGAGAAAGACATCCTGGTATCACCACAGGTAGTTATCCCTAACTTAGATTCTTTCCTGCCCCGGTACATGGCACAATGGGTGTTTGTAGAATGGCTTTTGAATCAAGATATACAACAATATACTTCAATCATAGATGAGATATGTAGGCTTGGCAATATTTTATATTCAAAATGCTCTTCTAGCTGCTGATTTGCTGTTAAAAGTTTAGTAAATGGTATGCCTGAATACTGAGTAATGCTGCTGCATTAGTTTTGTAGCTTAGTTTCATTGTTAGAAATTGTATATTGTTCACCTCCTTCAAGAACCCCATTTTTAAAAACATGCCATAGACAAGCACTTTGTCATTTTAGTTCATAAAATATAGTTATTTCCTGAACATGTTATGGAGAGTAAGGGAGGTGCAGCAGGTCACTGTAACTGTCGGCTGATATTTCTCAAGCATTTCCAAGTGCTGTTAAGATACAGTAAACACAATGTATAGAAATCTAAGATTTTATGTTAAATTAAGACCACTTCACCTGTCTAGTCTCCCTGTTTGTTAATCACAAGTGCCCTTTTCAGGCATTTCAGAAACTGTCAGGCATTCTTGAATTCCTGTATTTTCCAAATTTTGTATTTGGTTATCTGCATTAAAGTGGTACAGAGCCTGACATGAGAAACATTCCACTCCTTCCACGATATTATCATGGAGCATGTGCTCTACTAGCCCAACATATAACAGTATGCTGAGGTAGTAGGACATACCCAGGTCGTGTACTCCCCAGTTCTTTTTATCTTTATCCTGATGTACATCCATGCAAGGTTCCTGTTTTGGATGCCCAAATGGCTTGCTGTCAAGAGTCCCTTTGGCCACGAGTTCACCAACCAGGACTTTCATTAGTACTTTCTCTGCTATGTGGGAGAGATGTATGACGATTAAAAAAGTCAGAAATGTCAACACTTTAACTGGACCACCCAGATTAGAACGTGAAGGAGGATGTCCTTCAAGGATGCATCTGCAGTAATCACATATGGGTTGTCCTGCCTCAGGCAGCCCTTCGGTCGGCCGGATTCCAAAGTCTGGGTCTGGCCTTGGCTGATGTTGCACTTTCCCCGACGTCAGAGCGTCTGGGGTATAAAAGCATCAGCCGACACCATTTTCCTCAGTCTTTCTTGCCGCGTGGTGCCCGAAGCAGAAGCAGTTCGCAAGTGCCGGTCGGCCAGCTCCTGTGATTCAGCTACCGAAGACTTTGAAAAAGCTAAGTACCCCGTTGGGGACTCTTTCTTGCCTCAGCTGATGTCAGATAAAGTAAATAATTGTTTAACTTGTGGGAAACAAATACCTCATAAGGATTTCCACTCTTATTGCCTCCCCTGCCTAGGCCCAGACCACGACGTCTCGGCCTGTTCAGCCTGTGCTTCCTTCAACCGACGAACTCTTAGACGTCGGTCGGAGTTTGCAGAGGAATTCTTTGGGGTTAGTTTTGCTTACAAGATGCCGTCGGAGACTCCGACTTCGCATTTAGTTAAGAAACGGAAGGACAAGGACCGACACATGGGCCACGGTTTCAGCTGAAACCACTGTCAGGCCTACCGCGAGTGTCTCGGTCTCGGCTGAAAGAGTCCTTGGTACTTCCGATTACCGAAACCACACAACCGACTACCTCGACCCCAGAGGCCCAGGTCGAGTCGGTTTTTGAATTACCTACTGAAACTGGTGTCCAGGAACCTTCCAACACCATTCCTTTAGACAAATCTACTCCTGCACGTGGTGCAGCCAGACCTCCTGCATCCATGTCCATTAAGGCTTTCTCTAGGGCTAAAGCTGCTAAACTTCCTAAAGCTTTGCCTCCCAAGGTTACCTCTCAGAGACCCTCTACTGGCTCACAGATTCTTAGCTTAGCAGAGGATCTTATCTCCTTAATTAGAGGTTCTCAACCCCATCCGGACAGGGGCTCTCAACCACCTCCAGACAAAAGGCCCAGGGTTGAGCCCTCTGACCCCCACTCCTCAGATGAGTCCTCTGATGGCTCTACTCTGTCAGACCACCAGGAGGAGGCTTATTCGGCCTACGAGGATTCTGATGCTGAAGAATCTATTCCCTTGGCCTCCCCTCCTGAAGAGTTTTCCTTTGGAGAGACATTACACTCAGAGAACATTTTCAATGGCAGGGTCAGGAATTCTCTGATTCTAGAAAGAGATTAAGGACCTTTTTACATTTACCTCAGCATAGGCCTTTAGCTATACCTCCTGTTTTGAATGTCATTGATGATGTGTACTCTGATGCTAGTACAACCCCTGACTCTCTCCCTCCGGCTCCTGCCAAACCTGATAGGTACTACAGGGTCCCGGACTCGCATCTACACCTGTACAAGGCCCACTCTGCTGATCCAGAAACTATTTCCCAGGGCCCAAAAGGGGTTGCAGCAGCCACTGCTAGAAATCCTCTACCCTCTGAAAGGGAGTCCAGAGCTTTAGAGAGATGGGGTAAGAAAGTGTATACTTCAACTCTTTCCATGAGGGCATTAAATTGTCAATTTCATATGATACAGTACCAAGAGTATTTGTTAGATGAATTGCATAAGAAACTGTCTTCTTCTGAACCCCTTGATCGCAAATCCCTTCAGGATCTGGTACATAACTCCCAGCAGGTTAGTAACCATTTCTTGCATTGTGGTTATGATGCATTGGAGGCTTCATGTAGATCAGCTATGACAGGTGCAGTCATACCTAGGCATGCCTGGCTGAAGGAGCAATCTCTGCCAGACCATGTTAAAGCTAAGCTTTTGGATGCTCCTATGGAAAAGCAAAAATTATTTGGTTCCACGGCTCAAGAGGTCTTAAAGAAATTTGAAGAAAAGGCAAAATCTGCGCAAACAGTCAAAGACTTTCTGCAAGTCCAACCACCGAGATTCAGCAGAAATTGGCCTACTAAGAATTGGTCCTTTCCGGACTCAGACAGATCTCAGCGAGGCAGGAATAGGCATGCCAGAGGTAGAGGGCAAGCTAGAGGCTCCTACAGAGGCCGTCAATGCCAGCCTCCCAACCAGAGAGGTAGTGCAGGAACTACAACTGCTACACCAGGACAGACTCAATGACTTTGTTTTGACTCTGCCGACCAGGGCTCAATTAGAAGCACCTTTGGGCGGAAAGCTTTCTTTATTTTCAAAAAATTGGCACAGCATTACAAGGGACGCATGGACACTGCAAATAGACAAAGGATACAGGTTCCATTTCCACACATTGCCAAAAAGAAAAGGCATGATTGACCTGCCAACAAATAAGAGGGCAGAGGCTTTGAAACAAATTTCCAACATAATTCAAATGAAAGCTATAGAAAAGGTACCTCTTTCAGAACAAGGCCAAGGATTTTACTCCAGATTATTCCTTGTTCCAAGAAAAGAAAATCAATGGAGGCCTGTTCTCGACTTGTCCGCACTGAATACTTACCTCATTGTGCCAAAATTCAAAATGCTGAGACTACAGCAACTCCTTCCCATGCTGGGCAAGGGGTCTTGGCTGGTGACTCTAGACCTCAAGGAGGCATACCTGCATGTCCCTATCAGACAAAGTTGCAGAAGACACCTCCGATTTCTTGCAGGGTCAGAGCATTATCAATTCTCAGCATTGCCCTTTGGCTTATCTACTGCGCCCAGAGTATTCACGAAATGCCTGGCATCAGTAATTGCACACTGCAGACTTCAGGGGATTCAAATTTACCCATATCTGGACGACTGCCTTATACAAGCGGACAGCAAGCAAACTTTGTTAAAGGACTTGGATTATGCCATCCACCTACTGCAGGCCTTGGGATATACAGTCAACATCCACAAATCAAGACTTGTTCCATCCCAAAGAATAACTTTTCTGGGTGCGGATCTAGACACAACCACCCAAATGGCCTTTCTCACAGAAGAAAAACAAAAACAACTACCGGATTACTTCAAGACAAGACAAACTCCGCTAACTGCAAGGAAAATCCTGCAGGCCCTGGGTTACATGGCATCTTGCATTCTTCTGATTCCACAAGCAAGGCTGCATATGAGAAAATTACAATGGTACCCAAGGAGTTTATGGACTCAGCACAGTCACAGTTTAGAAACTTTGATCCCACTCATTCCATGCATTCAAAAGAAATTTCTGTGGTGGGCTCAAGCCTGCCAGTCGAACAATGGGTTGCCCTTCAGCAAGCCAAGAGCCAACCAGACCATCACTACGGACGCTTCAGACCAAGGTTGGGGAGCACACATGGAGGGCAGATGTATCCAAGGGCTATGGTCACAAAGAGAGCTGCGTATGCACATAAACCAAAAGGAAATGCTGGCAGTGATACACGCAATAGAGGCCTTCAAACTTTTTCTTCATCAAGGCCACCTACTCATAAGGACAGACAACACCACAGTTATGTGGTACATAAACAAGCAAGGAGGCACCCATTCCTACCCTCTTTGCAGACTAGCAATGAATCTATGGGAACTTTCCTTGAAACTCAATATACAGCTGCAGTCCCAGTTCGTGCCAGAGAAAGACAATATACCGGCAGACAGCTTAAGCAGAAATACCATGGATGCACACGAATGGATGCTGCACCCAGACATCTTCTTACTCATAACACAGTCATGGGCAAGGCCAGAAATAGATCTGTTCGCCTCCCCCCACAATCGTCAACTGAAGAAATTCTGCTCAAGGACATACCACCCACAAGCATGGAAAGTGGACGCTCTCTCTTTCAGCTGGAAAGCTCTAACAGTGTATGCTTTTCCACCTCTCCCATTAATTACCAAGGTCTTACTGAAGATCAAAACAGAGCAGCCCAGAATGATTCTGATAGCTCCAAACTGGCCAAGACAGCACTGGTACCCACTGTTAAAGAGCATGTCACAGACGAAACCGTGGCCTCTCCCCCTATGGCCACTTCTACTGACACAGCACAATTTCAAGACTCTGCATTCCAACCTGAAAACCTTGCAGCTAACTGCCTGGAAAATACCATGACTCCTCCTCAGGATAAGCTATCCCAGAGAGTGAAGGATATTATTATGGAAGCTCAGCCTTCCACAAGGAAGGCATATTCAGCAAAATGGAAAAGATTTCACACTTGGAACACAACAAAGGGCCTAGATGCGACAGTGATGAACATGGCACATATACTGGAATACTTGGCAGAATTGTTCCACAATGGCCTGTCTTACTCTTCCATTAAGATACATGCCTCAGCAATTTCAGCAGAATACAATGTTGATCCACCTGTCTTCTCGCATCCTCTCCTGAGACCGTTTCTAAGAGGAATCAAAAACATCAATCCTCCAAGGAAACCACCTGTACCTACTTGGGACCTTAACTTCGTGTTGGAAAAACTAACACTTCCTCCCTTTGAACCAGCAGCATCTGCAGATCTACAGTTTCTGTCTTGGAAAACTGCCTTCCTTCTGGCCATAACCTCAGCAAGAAGAGTATCTGAGTTACAAGCTCTAATGGCAGTACAACCATTTCTTATCTTTCATCAGGACAGAGTTTCATTGAGAACCAATCCTACATTTATGCCAAAGGTGGTATCCAAGGTATCTTTGAACCAAGCTATTCACTTGCCTACATTCTTCCACAACCACAAAATAAAGGGGAGAAACTTCTGCACACCCTGGACATACACAGACAGTTACGCTACTACTTGGACATAAATAAAAGTTACAGAAAGACTGACCAGCTGTTTGTAGCTTATGCTGCTGGGGCACAAGGAAAAGCAATTTCCAAACAGACAATTTCAAAATGGATAGGAAATTGCATTCGTTTTTGTTACTCCTTTCATGGAAAAACTGTGCCAGCTAACATTAGACCTCATTCCACGAGAGCCGCAGCCACCTCCACAGCCTTCCTAAGAGGGGTGGCTACCAAGGACATTTTAGAAGCTGCTACTTGGAGCTCCGTGCATACATTTGCCAAGCATTATAATTTACCTTTATACTCCAGATCCCAGAGCAGGCTTTGCTACGGCAGTCCTGCAGGGTATCTTAGCTACACCATCCTTTACTTAGTACCTCCAACCCCAGATTGGCTATGGTATTCTACCCATATGTGATGACTGCAGATGCATCCTTGAAGGACATAGTACAGTTTTGTACCTACCATAAATGTAGATGTCCGATAGGTATGCATCTGCAGTCAGGTTTACCCGTCCTCCTTCCCCTCTGTGGTATACTTCTTGGGTACTTACCCCTCTTATAGCTAGCTGAGGGGATCTATTATGGTGTATTTGTTTTTATAGTACTGTGCATGTTTGGATTTGTTTTTTAAAATGCATCTCTCCAAATTTTAGCCTTCCTTAGAGGGCACCTGGCATCTGGGGAAAGAAAATGGCGTCGGCTGACAACCCATATGTGATGACTGCAGATGCATACCTATCGGACATCTACATTTATGGTAGGTACAAAACTGTACTTTTCTTGGTCTTGGGGTATGATTCTTGTTTTGGCTGTGAAGGCTTAAAGCCAAAGGATGGTATCTTGCAAGGATAAGTGCAAAGTTTCACATGTGTGATCCATGACTACAGCTAGGTAGAAGGAAAGAAAGTAATGGATTAGGAAATCAGGCTTTGATCCGAGTTTCCATGTGTTAAGTCTACCCCTATCAAGGCTTCTGGCTCCTTGCATGCCTCCTCTTCCTTCCCCTCAACTATTGAGAGACTGTCTGTGAGAACAAGGGTGACACCCATACAGTTTCAGTACTGCTTATCCTTCCTTTGACCTGACCTCATCTGGGCTGTTGTAGGCTTGCTGGCCACAGTGAGGTATCCTACTATTAGATGTGCATGTGCTGTTTTCTTCATAATGGGGTTTGTCCTTCCAGGAGTTGGAGCTAAATCTTTCAGAATGTAGTTTGAGAACTCTGTGATTAAACATTGCCAGATGTTCAGCACTCAGAAGTGCAAATACAGATACATGTTTTTAAATAAAAGCAGTGAAACTTATTGCAGCAGTTTTGTAGAGGGGAAGCATTCATCCCCTGTACCCTAGTGTGTGGTGACATTGCCTACTTGCACCCTTGCTGCTTATGTACAGTAACACTGAGGCAACTTTATTTTGGAGTAAGGATAATTATAAGTTATTGCAGTCTTAGAATTAGTATAGAACAACAAAAAGCCACATTTTTGTACTTGAGTGTTTTAACGTGTGGAGAATGCCATGCTGCTCACTGGTTTGACACACATACAGAACTGTCATAACCCATTGCTTCCTTTTTTTGTGCGTCTCACCTTAGTGCTGGGGACCATATCATGTACCACCTAATGCATGTTTGACATTTATCTTCTCTATTTCTTGTTGGCGCTAAGGTATTACAGTACATATTGCCTTCATTATCTCTGTAGAAAAGAGGATTTGAAGAATCCTGAGCCACTTTTTTGAAACTGACAAGGAAGATGAGACCTCTTTCACTTCCTGAGACCTCCACTCCTGCATAATTGCTTTCTTTGTACAGAAACCTTGAACTAATGAGGTCCTGCATAGACTGGCCTGTAGTTCTACTGCCTTCGTCCCAGAAGAGACTTAGTTGATATTTGGGAAAATATGATGAAGAGTTCTGCCATGGCTCATTTGGAGCCTGTATTGATGAATGTTTTTTACACAGCCTTGAAGTGTCTAAATGCTTCTGCGAAAGCTAGTACCTTCTACAAAGCCCTGACTTAGTGATGTCTTGACAAAGCATCTGAGAGCAGATTCTTATGCTGGGCCAGTTAACCGTACACAAGTCTTGGGTACAATAGACCTTTCTACTTTGCCACCAGGTTAGGGGCCCAAAACTTTGATCAAGTTGGGCAAGATGGTGTTTTCCTTTGCCATGTTGGCATTTGGTCCATTAATTATTCCACCTCCTCCAGTTCCTGTCCTTAGGGTCTATGCTTTGTAAAGTCGTGTAGAGCACTCTCCAAAGAGAGCATACAGTCTGTCTCATTTGGGGGAAGAACAGAGAGCTCCACTGCCACTTTTTTCTTTTTCCAGTGGGATAGACATTTCCCTGCCATGTTAGCCTTTAGTGAGGGCATGGGATCTTGCTGCAGGGCACCTGCTTATTTCCATTGATGGGATTAATCCCTTTTGACGCATTGTGGTTTGGGGTCTTCACAGAATGTTGTCATTGCACTATGCATGAGTTTTGTTCCTGTCCAAATTGACATTGTTTGGTTTGCTTTTTCACATAGTATTCAGTGACAACTCAGACAGTGGATATCCTACTCTGTTGTCTGTTACTGACTGCAGAAAAGTCCCCGAAAGTTAGACTTGACAATCTGAGTTGTGATCCAGAAGTTGATAGAAGCATGATCACTACTTTGACTTGTGGACCTCATAGTGGCTGCTGTTTTCACACTTTCATTCAGTTGCTTACTGATGAGGGTACTTTAGTGGACAGGAAATTTGTGGAATTTGTAGTGGCTGCAGAGTTGATCTTACCTTACTAACCTTATAATAATACAGGATGATTGTCATTCATTTTGAGTAGTGGGGAATACCCACCAGTCTGAGAGGTTACTGTGTATTTTTGAACTTATTGCAGCTTGTGATCTGCTAGTGAATTAGTGAGCCAGAAAGAGAAAAAATGGAACCTCAGGAAAAGGGTATGATGCCAGGGTAATCCTATGGACTAGGCTTGCAAAGGCTCCAGGGCCATTAGTCTAGTACACACCTATGAACCTGTTTAAATTGAGGAAGGTGCTGATGTTAATCATTTGATCACTGCTGCAGTAGCCTTAGCTATATTGATTGTATCCTACTAAGGCTGTAACAGCTGGTCAGCTTACAAAGTTTCATGGTCACCTCCCATTGGCCTAAACCTTTAGTCAGTTCCAGTCGAGCCGAAGAAAGTGATTTTTGGGAATCAAAGCTTTTCTGCAGCTGAAGAGTGCTCCTTTTTCAGTCTTTAGGGAATTGACGGTTGGCTAAAACTTTACATTACTGGGCAGGTAAGATTTTCTGCATAGTCAGTGTTGCAGTACTGAGTCTTTGGGTATTCCTGCCATGCAGAAATCTGCAACCAGCCCAATTTCCAGAGTCTTTGCATAATCCCTAGTTGATTCTTTAATTTTATGACTAAAAGTAGAATTTTCCATAAATTAGTTTATGCTCCAGAGTGCTTTTATAATCGGTCATGTGACTTTTAATAACTAACAGAAGCATTACTTTTAATTTTAATAGAAAATGTTATTAAAACTAATTTAAAACTTTTTTTTTCTTTGGGGACTGGGGTAAGCGTTTAAAGTGCTTTTCATTTTTTTTGTTTTTTGGTAGAAAAAGTGACTCTCCTGCTTGCTCTCTCTCTCTTTTTAAAACCTGTTTTACTGTTTTCTGTGGTCAGGCTTCTCTGGGAATCTCATCTTTTTTGTCTTTACCATGAAGCAGCCTGGTTATCCATCCTTCCAGCCACAAAAGAAGAAAATTAATGAACAGCCATTGCCAACACAGCAGGCTACGGAATGCCTCAAGCGCAGATATGTGACTCTGCGGTGGCCTTTTGACTCCTCAGACCATTCATCTTTTTCCTTTACTCCCAATGGTGTAGTCCCTACAGCCATCACTGACCAGGAGTTAGACATGCCCACTGTGGCTGTGGAGTGTCCTTGTGGATAAGAAACCACTCTCATTAGTCCTGCCTGTCCCTAAAGGAAGGTCTGCTGCTTCACAAATTCTTGTCAAAAAGAAAAAAGTTATGCTATTTCTGTTAAGAGAAAAAGGGATTCTTATGGTTTCTATCACTCTGTTTCAGGAAAAGAGAATCATTCAGTTTCCAGAATGAAATCAAGTTGATTCACTGGAAGTATAATGACATGCCACACTCTGGAGAAGTGTTAAGATTTTACACCAATTCCCCTGTCTTCCACCATTGAATATACATTTCTTAAGCTTGTAACATGCCTGGTACCCAGTCTGATGTACCCAAGAAAGCAGATACTTTGTGTAAAGTTCCTGACTCGTGTATTTTTTTTATATTGCATCACATCGGACTCCAGCAGTGATTTCTGTGGTAAACACAAGATGTTAAGTTGTCTATCTCGCCTTCATTCTTGCTGGATGGGTTCGGAGCCGACCTCGGCTCCGACTCGGCCACTCTAAAAGCTCGAGAGTTGGCTCCCCTTATATCCCACAATGCTAGGCGTGAGTTACCTCAGATCTCGTTTGCCGCTACAGCGATCGAGGTGTTGGTTTTCTACCGGTTCTTGGTAAGTGACTTTTCTTGTAAAGTTAGTGTATTAAAACCCCTTTAATTTTAATATTTATACTTATTTCCCTTAGTTTAGAGGAATTCTTATCCCCTTTCTTGAAAATTCCTGTTTTTTTCCCACAAGAACTTTAAGTTCTTCCCTTGGGCCTACAGGCCTTTTTCTTTCCCTAGTGGAGTGTGTGTGTTATATTTTCTTAATTTAAAAAACCTAGCTAGTTGTTTTATTTTAAGTTAAACTAGACAGGGTGTATTCAGTGTGTTTGTGACTGTGTGTGTGATTATACCTTTTGAGATGTCTAAAGAAGCAAAGGTCTCCGGATTCAAGAAGTGTGATGCGTGCTGTCAGAAAATGTCTCTGACAGACGCTCACACTTCTTGTGTCTACTGTCTGGGACCTTTGCACCTGCAGGACTCCTGTGCTGTTTGCCATGGCTTCAGCCCCAGGGTCCTGCAGGAAAGAAAAAATAAGTTAATTTTAAGGGGCTTACTCAAGCCAGAGGATTCCCTTTCTGTGTCTACAGGGAAGCCCTCTAAGGCATCTAGGTCTTCGGCTCCGACAACTGAGCCGAGACCTAAGGTTTCTAAACCTCTGCCTACATCGGCTCCGGCTGGAGCCGATGAGTCTCAGTCCACAGTTTCTGTGGTTCCTCGGCTCGGCTGGAGCCGAGGTATTAGAAATTTCCGTGTCTGCTCCGACCAGACCTTCGGAGCCGACAACTAGGAAGAGGTCCAGGTCACCATCCCTTGGCTCCGCTCATTCGGCTCCAGGATCTCCCCTGCTATCTGAACGGAGCCAAAGATCTCACTCCTCTAGGTCATCGAGGCTGTCGGATCATGACCTTCAGAGGGTAGTGAGTCGACTTCTTAAGTCCGAGGCACTGGCCCAGATGCTTCAGAGCCCGACTCATCAGTCGATGCCTCCCCCTGTGCATCAATATATTCCTCCTTCGACTCTCTTGAGCTCGGAGCCGGGTCGCCGGAACCGAGACTGTGATAGCGTCGGAGCCGATACAATTGTCTTCGGCTCCGCCGGCTCCGATTTCTTCCTTGGAAGAATCTCGGTGCCGGACTTCCCTCGCCTGCTCCAAGGGGTGAGTGGCATCGACCCTTGTCCGACCCCCCTCTCCCTCGGTGCTTCGCGCTGGTGAGTTCAGCTCCGACATCGGCCTCGGAGCCATCACTGTCGGTGCCGAGGGAGGTTCTTAGCTTCGGAGCGGGACCTCTGGCTTTGCCTGACAGGGGTGCATTCGAGGTCATGCGGAGTGTGTTAGAGCCTGGCTCTACTCCACAGTCGGCTCCGTGCCCCTCCCTCCACGGTGCCTCAGGTCAAGTCGACTCACTCCCTCATCCCGGACCGCAGAGAGCCAGCTCCTCAGGAACCCCCTGTGGGGATTTCATCCTCTTCCGAGGCCTCTCCTGATTTGGCAGAAGAGCCCCCTCGGAAGAGGAAGTGTAAGAGGAAACACATTGACTCACCTGAGTCCATCACATCTGACACAGATTTAGATGATTCTGAGGGTTCCCCCCGTTCCCCTTCTGAAGATGTCTCATTTGCAGACATTCTAGAGATCCTGAAGCAGAGGGGAAATTGGCCAGCCCTCAACCCTTCGGAGGATGAATCTGTGTATCTTGAGGCGTTTGGCTCTCGCCCTTCCACCTCCTGGGTGTCCCCCCCCTTTGACCCCCTCATGCAGGTGGTTGCTAAGAAGGCATGGACGGCTCCTGATTCAGTGGACCCCACTCCCAGGAGACCCTCCAAATTCATAACGGCACCAGCAGACAAACAGTTCTTGACAAAAGGAGTCTCTGTGGATGCTATGGTGGTAGCTGCTGCCACTAAGAAGGAGCTAGCTGATCCTTCAGTACCTGTCCATCCACCTAACAAGGAATCTAGGTCCATGGACAGGTACGGGAAGCGGATGTTCTCGTCAGCGACATTTACCATGCGCTCGCTGAACTACCTATGCCATTTTACTCGTCTTCAAAGGGACTTGATCAAAGAAGCGAGTGAAATGTTAAAGGACCCTACAGCTGCGGGTTTTCAAGATAAGATGAACACGCAGCTGGCTACCCTTAACTCCATAACCAACTCCTCCATGCGCCTTCTTTCTTACGCGGCTGATGGAGCGGTAGGGCCGAGGGACAGGTGTGGCCTTACGTAGGCATGCCTGGATGCGGCTATGCAATTTATGGACCCTTCAAGACGTCTTTCACTAACTCCCGCTTGATGGATCATCTCTTTGGTCCTCAAGTGAAAGAAACCTTGACTAGGTGCGAAACTGATGGCAAGACCCTTTCTGCCGCCGGAGTCCGCTTTTTCTACTCCTTCTAGGCCTTACCCCAAAGGCCAGAAAGGTGGAAAGATGTGGTTCCGTAAACAATCTCAAGGGACTTCGCCTGACGACAGAGTCGCTTCCGCCAGAGGCAGCGGCGGGAATAACGATGGTAGACGCCGCCCTAGGGGCAGGGGGTCCGCAGAACCAGGGCAATCGAAGCCTTCTCTGACAAGCCCTTTCAGCATCCCTGAGGTGTTGCCCGACTGCCCACCTTCGAGGCAGTCGGGGAAGATTGTCACTGTACCCAGAAGCCTGGCTATCCCTGACTCAAGACAAATGGGTACAGTCCATCATTTCAAGGCTATTCTATCCCTTTCTTCGCATTCCAATCCAATCAAAAAATCCCTTCCAGATGTTCCACCCGGCCAAAGGGATCTAGCGGTTTTGGAAATTTCAAAACTGCTTGCAAAAGAGCAATTCAGCCAGTTCCAGCAGACCAGCAAGGATCCGAATCTACTCAAGGTTCTTTTAGTTCCAAAGAAAACAGGGGATTGGAGACCAATTTTGGATCTCAGTATCTTGAACAGATCAGTCAAGAAAACAAGATTTCGGATGGTCACGCTGCAATCCATCCTTCCCCTTTTGGGCAAAGGAAACTGGATGTGCTCTATAGACCTTCAGGATGCGTGCTATCACATAAAATGAACAGACGCTCCAGAAGATTCCTCCGCTTCAGGCTGGGAACCAGTCATTTTCAGTTCAGGGCCCTGCCCTTTGGTCTCACCACTGCCGGGTGTTTACCAAATGCATGGCAGTGGTAGCTTCTCACCTGAGACTACAAGGATTCCAGGTGTTTCCATATTTGGACGACTGGCTCCTCACAGCTCCCACCAAGCATCTCCTTCTGGTGGCCAGAGATTACACCTTTCGTGATTTGTCAAAAGTTAGGCATTTCAATAAATTGCGAAAAGTCTGTTTTGTCGCCTTGTCGCTATTACTTTCATAGGCTAAATCTGGACACAGTGGACATGTTCTGTAGACTAACACATCAGAGAATAGCAGACATTCACAAACTGGTCTCACTCCTTTTCAACAACAACAGAATCAAAGCCAGGTTAGTTCTGAAGGTGTTAGGAATTATGGCGGCCATACCTCTGCTTCCGTTAGCCAGATTCCACATGCGGATCCTTCAATGGATGCTCTTCACACAATGGTCATACCAGCAGCTTCCAATGTCTCACACCATTATGATCACGCAGGCGTGCAGAAATCATCTCATGTGGTGGATGTCTTCCCTCAGCTCTTGTTGGGAAGACCCTTTGTTCCACCCTTCCGTTGCTACTCTGACAATGGATGCCTCCTGATCGGGTGGGGGCATTATCAGGGCAGGACGGTCCAGGGCACATGGCAACCAAACGAATGCCACTTGCACATAAATGTTCTAGAGATGAGAGCAGTGCTTTTAGCGTTGCAAGCCCTTCAAGACTCTCTTCCCTTGGGAACGATTGCAATCCAGACAGACAATATGTCTGTAGTGTGGTACATCAACAAACAAGGCGGAACCAGGTCATACCCCCTGTGTATAGAAGCACTCAGACTGTGGCAATGGGCGATTTCTTCTCAGCGATTTCTGATAGCAACGCACATCCCCGGGAAGTCCAATCAAATTGCGGACAAGTTGAGCAGAGCTATTCTCATGCCTCACGAGTGGTCTCTGAAAGACTCTGTTGTGAGAGAAATTTTCCTCAAGTGGGGTCAGCCTTGCTGCGATCTTTTTGCTACTCCCCAAAACAGCAAGTGCAGAGAATTTTTCACTCTATTCCCTTTACCAGGCCAACCCAGCAGAGACGCCTAGTCCAAGTTTGGCCCCGGGACTTCTGTATGCATTTCCTCCCTTCCCACTAATCTCTCAAGTGATACAGAAAGCTATCGTTCAGAAGGCCTCATTGATCCTCATTGCTCCTTACTGGCCTCGACAGGTGTGGTTCCCCTTTCTACATCAATTTCTATTGAGCGACCGTGGCATCTGGACCTAGTTCCAGATCTGTTGATCCATCAGTCGGGTCAGTTACATCGCCCTCCCTCTCTGAACCTCACTGCTTGGTTCCTCCAGTTCCAACCTTAGCCAGGCTTCCTCAATTATCTCACTCCGCTCGGGATATTTTGATAGCTTCCCATAAATCTTCCACTCGGAAGATTTATTTGAGTAAGTGGAAGCGCTTCACTTATTGGGCTCAAGGAAAGGACATAGATCCTTTCACTGCTTCCATCCAAATAGTCCTTGATTTTCTAGCTGAACTCTTCCATGCAGGTTCATCTCCTTCTACTCTTAAAGTTCAATTGGCAGCTATTTCTAACTTTCATGTAGGTATTTCTGAGTCTGCCTTAATGTCCCACAAGCTTTGCAAAGCCTTTTTGAAAGGAGTTTTTCTTCTCAGACCTCCTATAAGAAATCCTCCTTCTCCTTGGGACCTAAATTTAGTTCTTACTTCTTTGATTCTTCCCCCTTTCGAACCTGCAGCCTCCTGTTCTTTAAAATTGCTATCATGGAAGACTCTCTTTCTGGTAGCTATTACTTCAGCTAGAAGAGTTTCAGAACTTCAAGCACTCAGCTGTCGACCTCCTTATATATTGTTTCATAAGGACAGGGTATCCTTACGAACTAACCCGTCCTTTTTGCCTAAGGTAGTCTCGACATCAAATCTAAATCAAAGCATTGACCTCCCTGTCTTTTTTCCAGAATATTCCAATAGGTCTGAACAAAAATTACACTGGCTAGATGTTCATCGTCAGTTGAGGTACTATTTGGATAGAACAAAACAATTCAGAAAATCTGACCAGCTGTTTGTCTCCTATGCAGAAGGCAGAAAGGGACTTTCAGTTTCAAAGGTATCATTATCTAGATGGCTAACATCTCTGATTTCCTTGTATATGAAATTAGACACCAAAAGCTGCCTGATAAACCTAAGGCCCATTCCACCAGAGCTTTGGCTACTTCTTTAGCCTTCCAAGACAGACTGCCTATTGACACCATTTGTGCAGCGGCTACTTGGGCTACTCCTCACACTTTCATTTCTCATTATAAGTTGGATTTAGCTTCTAGGCATAGAGCTAACTTTGGTTCCACTGTTCTCAGGAGTCTGTTCCGTTAGGCCACCCGGGACAAGGTGCTAGGGACGCGGTCCCATCCAGCAAGAATGAAGGCGAGATAGACAACTTAACATATAGAAGTTATGTTCTTACCATAACGTTCCATGTTAGTTGTCTTCTTCTCGCCTTCTTCTTGCGTCCCACCCTCCTGCCCCCTGGCCTGGACAGACCTAGAGGAGTTGTGATTGTGACCTCTCTTTCTACCACCTCTGTACTTAGGTATATGCTCTGCTGTGCATATTTCCTGGATCAGGATGTAGGTCACCCTTCTTTTTTCCTTTATTTATAGAGGTGGACTTTGCTACTAATTATTCCATTACTACTATAGATCTGAGGTAACTCACGCCTAGCATTGTGGGATATAAGGGGAGCCTCGAGCCGGTGGAACCAACTCTCGAGCTTTTAGAGTGGCCGAGTCGGAGCCGAGGTCGGCTCCGAACCCATCCAGCAAGAAGAAGGCAACTAATATGGAACGTTATGGTAAGAACATAACTTCTATTTGCTGTTACACATCTGGTTAATGTCAATCCCTAGATTTGGGAGGGACTCTTTTGCAGTACTTAACTTTTAGATTTATCAGTTGTTGAGCTATTTGGGTGGTAATGTGGCTTCTGTGTTAAGTGGTTACCCACTCTTTGAAATGTGTTTTGTGTTTAGGCTGTTGACATTGGAACTTTTATGAGGAAGTTTGCTTGGTTGCTTACTCAAAACCTTCCTGTAGATGTTAAAGCTGAAAGTATGAATTCTCCCTGAGGCAGAAAGGTAGTATTTGGACCATCTGAGGTAACAGTCCTTCATTAACGTGAGGAGTGAGAAGTTAATTCAGGGAATTTCAAAGATTTTTTTCAGCCTTCTTTCTTCATGTTTGTCATTAGGTTTAATAGTACCTCTGCAGCCTTTTTCAAAAGGCAGAATAAGCTGACACAAGCTGCTGTTAAGCAGATGTTTAATAACTTCTTGGCAGGGGAGTTCCAAGGAGGAGGAGGAACCCCTCCAAATAAAGGGCAGTCTTACAAGTCTGAATCTCTATCTGCAGAATCCCCCCTTTCCTGCTCTGACAAGTCTTTAATCCTTCCCAAAAATCTGAATGTATACGTTTGCCTTTGGCAACAGTTTCAAACAAATGGGTTCCAGAAGTCATTTGGAACAGATACAGATGGCAGTGGGAATCTATCCCTCCTTTTCAATGTTTTTCTTTTCATCTGCCAGATCAGACTTCTTTTTTCCCCTCCTGTCATTCACCATCTGCTGACTTGGTGGGGTTTTAAAAGCCATCTTCCTTTTTCAGATAGGAAAAGGGTTTTATTAAATGATTCTGGTGCCAAATAAAGATGAATTGAGGCCTGTTTTGGATTTTTCCTTTATAGATCAATTTGTGATGGTGCCCAAGTTAGAGATGTTGTCCCTTCATAACTTATTACTGTCATTCCTCATTTTAAGTGTTCTGGTGACCTTAGATTTAAAAGATGCTTAGCATCACATTCCTTTAGCTCCAGATTTCCAGTGTTTAAGTTTTTTTGTGTGGATCATGTTTTCATTTCTTTGCATTACTCTTTGTAAATACCTTTGTAGCTGTAGATAACCTAGTGTGTCTGACTACAGTGATAGCGTACTGCAGACTGCAAGATACTCACATTTTTCCTTTTATGGATGACTTGCTGATCTTTTTCAGAGTCTTTTTCAAGCTGTTGGGCAGCTCTTACATGAGTGAAAGATTGTCAGCACAGACTGGGGTTACAGGAGAATATCAGAAAATCTTGCTTTTAATTCCTTCTCACAGGATTGTTTTCTAAAGAGCTTTTCTTCCAAAGGAAAAAAAAATAGATCTACTCCCAGGTTTTTCCACTCAAACCAAAGCCTCAGTAAGGGAATTTATCAGGGTACTAGGATTCATGGCATCCACGATTCTCATGACTCCTCTGGCAAGATTCTACAATAGAAAATTTTAGTGGTACTTAAAATCAGTATGGTCCCAATATCAGCATCTCTTGACATTCCAGATTCCACTTTTGGAGTTTGTGTGAAGATAAAATGTTCATCTTTCCCACTGCTATATAGATTAATAAATGGAAAGGATTTTTTTAGTTGGTGCCAAGAACCAGAACCCCTTTTAAGACTAGTGTTTCTGTGGTTCTTCATTACTTGTGTGAATTACTCTTCAGTTCCCTGTATTACTCCTTTAAGTTTAATTCATGAACCACTTCAGCATACCTGTCCATGCTTCTCCCTCTTTAAATGTAATCTTACATGAAAATGTTTTTTAAGGGGGTGTTGCGTACGTCGTCTCCTAGAAAACTGCTGGCTCCTCCTTGAGATCTTAATTTTGCCTTGGAAAAATTAACTGTTATTCCATTTGGACCAGATAATCAGGCTGACTTAAGGTTTTTAACATGGAAAACAGTGTTACTGAGTCCTCTGACTTCTGCAAGAAGAGTATCTGGATCTCAAGCTCTTATAGTGGGTCAGTCTTATTTTCCACAAAAATAGGGTTTTCCTTAAGAACCAATCCTTCATATATGCCTATAGTAGTATTTGGTTTACTTTGAGCTAAAATATCAATCTCCCTGTTTTCTTTTTAGAACCTAGAAATGCTTAAAGGATACTCCATACCTTGGCTGTTCAAAGACAGCTCAGATTTTATCTTCACAGAACTAAGTCCTTTAAGAACTGTGATCAGTTGTTTATTTCTTGTGAAAGTAAGAGGAAAGGATAATCTCTGTCAAAGCAGTGTGTTTCCAAAAGGTTGTCATGCTGTTATGTTTTGCTGTACCCACAACCAGAGTCATAGCTGGCTCAACCAGTTCCCTCTATTGATACCATGAACTAGCGCTCCACCCTGTCAGCTCAAGAACTGAAGAGAAAAAAAAAAAACAATTGACTTATTACAGCCATATCCATGCCCCCCCAGCTCTTCCTTTGAAGAGGAGGAAAAAAAAAAGCACTTCACTGTAATAAGATCACTACACCCACATCGTCCTCATTAGATCCATGCCCAACTTTCCATTGAAAATGGGGAAAAAAATGTTCTTTCTACTGGCACACCAGCCAAGTGGTCAGATGCACAACACGCTGCCCCCACCTCAGCCAGTTGCGTCCCATTTCTTTGCCCTGAACTCAGCTGTCTTTCAACATATTTTATTTAAAGAAATAATTAATTCTTTTAAACTGTAGCAAACTGCTTTCTACAGTTTAGACTAGAGTAGGAGCACTACAGCATTCAGGTTTGACTGCAGATGCAATGCCTGCTTTTAAAAGCTGGCATTACATTAAAGAAAGACCGGGATTGGCTGATTACACCCCCCCACACACACTTTGCACCTGAAGCAGCTGCCCCTCTTGCCCTGCCCTGGCTATGCTACTGCCAACCGCAACAAGACAATTCCAGGCAGGGTCAGTGCTTGTTCTGCAGGGGCTTAGCTTAATGTGTGCCTTTTTGGAAATGGTTAGATTCTGGAAGTATTCTAGAACTGACAACTTGGTCCTCTGTGCATATTTTTACAAAGCATTACAAGTTAGATTCCTTCTCGAGGTCTAGGGCAGGCTTTGTTAGGACCATTATCCAGGGGCTTCTGTACCGCCCCTGGACCCTCGTCCTTCCTTCTTCCAGATAGTGAAAGCTGTGATCTGTTGTCATTTTCGTTCGTTTTTCAACTAATCTGTTTGGATCCTATACTTTGATCCAACTCAGCCACTTTGTAAAGATTCTAGGATCCGAATCTTGAGCTCCTCCCTTACCCACAATTCCCCTGACCACTACAAACCCTCAAGATTGTGTGAGCTCGAGCTCCTCTGGGGTTTTGAGTGAAATTCCAAAACCAGCCAGAGACGCAGAAGACAAACCAATAATCCAGCAAAATGGTGAACAACCAGCAGAAAAAGCAGCAGCAAGTCCAGCACACATAAAAGTTGCTTTAGAAGGTTTATTAATAAACTTGCACTTAAAAATAATAAAAAAATATATAATTAAAGTGACATACTAGTGCTTCTGTCTGCTTCCAGAACTTCCTGCTGGTCATTTACCATTTTGTTGGATTACTGTTTTGTGAGTGAGAGTTTATTTCTTAAATTATTTGTACAGCTATTCTTTATTAGTTAGCTTAACCCCCTTACCTTCATTAACTCTTTTCTACTGAGTTTTCGGTATTGTTGTACTATCATTGTTGGTAGTCCATTCTTCCCTTTTTCTCTCTATACCTTTCGTTAATTTCCTTGTACTGCCATCTTTGGTAGTTAGTTCCTTCTCAATCTCCATTCTGTTCCTTAAAAAAAAAAAAAAAAATTCTTCCATTCCTTGTTTGTTTTTCTAGGTTCATAAGTTCATAGGTAGGTACTAGACTATTGGCCCAAGGGCCTACATAAGCCTAGCCAACAAGGTTCCCTTGCTTGCGCCACCCAAGAAAATTATTTTCCTGTGCCACTGTCGAGCAGAGACACAGAAGTGATCCCTGGGGTGTATTTCCTATTTCCCATCCACTCATCAAGATTTTTCTTGGAGTGCTAATGAAGAGTTTTGCTTGAACATAGATGGGTAGCCTGTTCCAGAGTATGGGAAGTTTCTGGGACAGGATCTATCCCTCCAGCATGTCCTGTTTATTGTAGTGACAGGGTTTAGGTTCCTAGAGCATGTAGCTCGGAGGGATTGGGATTTCTTTAGGTGTAGCATGTCCAACAGTTCTGGGTTTGACATAGCTTTATATGTTAGGCAGAGATCACCTAGGCGATATGCTGCGCAGTAAAGCTGGAGTTTTTTGAGGTGGTCAGTGTAGGGCATTTGTTTGAGGCCAGTAATCCTCTTTCTGAGGTACGTCTGTGGCCTTTCCCGCTGCTGCAGATGTCTTGAGGTACATTCCAAAAGGGGCGTTGTACTCTATAGTGGGTCTAATGAGTGTCGCTGTAGTATGGCTGATAAGCTGACTGGTTTTAAATAAAATGCACTTCCTGTGGGCAAAAGATCCCCAAATCTAATGCCTACAGGGACTACGTCTTTT
The DNA here is from genome assembly GCF_019279795.1 of Protopterus annectens. NCBI lineage: Eukaryota > Metazoa > Chordata > Ceratodontiformes > Protopteridae > Protopterus > Protopterus annectens. The sequence continues at coordinate 283,876,871 of NC_056748.1, read as the reverse complement.
GCTTGGGCCCAGCACACCTGGACACGTCTTGTTTCCGTATGTGCGGCCTTTAATGCGTGAGCAATTAGCAACAGGAGGAATAAGCTAATTTGGAAAGGCCTCCTTCCTGCTTCAGCTTTATCTTCAGGGGCTCAAACTCCCTCCCTCCCAGAAATCGAAGGAGACCAGGGAGCACTGTAACACTCATCTACCCGGTCTCTCCAGTCTATACCTGCTTTACAACATCCAAAGAAGGTTCCTAAAACCTCAGATCTGAAACTTTTGGATCCGATACAGTCTGGTGTTCCATCGCCTTGGCCCAATGCTGCCACGTTTTCTCTGGAGCAGTAATCACCAAGACCAAGGTGTTTCCATTTTTGTAAGAGGCATCTAAAAAGTCTTTGAGGCCTCTTTCCACATCCTCTTCCATTAGGTCTTTCTATAGTTGGTTCAAAGTGGAATGGATAGGATGATGATGAAATTCCTCAGAACATTGATCCAGGTGGGGGTTTTGCCAGCTCAGCCTCTCATCGGATCCATGAGCTGCCAGCCTTCTTTTCAACCTATGATTACTCCTCCTTGGATCCAGCCAGCTGTTTAGAAGTCCTTGGATCCGAGAATCCCAGGAGTTGAACCATTGGGTCCAAAGGTTATTTCATCCTTGACTCCAGCTACTTGCCTGACCCAATCGGCTCTGACTCTGTTGAAACATGACTGCTATTAGAGCAGAAGCATCAGTGTCTGATCTGAAAGGTTGACTTAGACTGCAAAGTTTTCAGAGCTGTCACTTCCTGTTGAAGTTTCTGAGCTGCATAGCTTGGCTCAGACTCCCCCTTAGAGTAAGGGGTTGGGGGGGGCCTTGGGGGTTGTCTGGGAGCTTCGACTCAGTGGGATTCTCCTTGGCTTCTCCAGGTCCCTCGACTTTTGAGTAGTTTGACTTCCTTCTTTGGATCCATACCCTGTTCCCCTCTGGATCCTGTGTCTGAGACCTCGCATCCTACACCTCAGGGGCAGCCAGCCCAGATGAGCTTCCAAGCAGTTCCCACCAGGGAACTCCCCTGTTTCTTCCAGTACCTCCTGGAACAACCCACTGAGGAGGTCCCTTGGAAGAAGACATGCAAAAAGAGGCACCTGGATTCCCCACAGGAATTCCTAACAGAAGACTTTGATTTTGATGAGGGGGAAGAGTCTCCTAGATCTACACCTGAAGATGTCTCATTTGGAGACATCTTAGAGATCCTTTGCCAGAAAGGTGGTTAGTTTTCCCAAACCCCTTCCCAGGATGAATCTGTGTTCTTGGAAGCCTTCAGGTCTGGCCTGTGTAGGTCTTGGTACCCCCCCCATCCTGTAGATGCCATGGTTGTTGCGGCAACCACCAAAAAGGATCTTGTTGAACAAAGCTCCACTGTCCACCCCCCAACAGAGAGTCTAGTGCTTTGGACTGGTTTGGGAAGCAAGTGTGTGTCAGCCACATTTGCCCTGTGATCACTGAACTTACCTGGCAGGTTTCACCAGATTACAGAGGGACTTGATAAAGGAACTTTCTAATTCTTCCCCAGGGTCCATGTCCACAGAGGAACAGAAGTCCCTTTCCCCATGAGTGGCTACCCTACAATCAATTACAAATGCTTCCATGAGGCTCATCTCGCATGCTGTGGAAGGTGCCTATAGGGCAGCTGGTTCCAGCATATCCATAAGGAGAGACACCTGGATGTGAGATTGTGCGATTTTGTGGAATCCTTCAAGGTTTCATTTATTGATGGGTCATCCTTGTTTGGCCCAACAGTAAGAGACTGTTTTCTGCCCTGCAGAGACCTTTTTCTAGGAACCAATGTGGTGGTAAGGAAATGTGGTTCAGAAAATCTCAAGGCCCTTTCCAGGAATCGCACGGAAAATTTTCCCCAGAGGCAGAAGAGGAAATCACTACAATAGTAGACATCGCCCACATGGCAGAGGGGTCCGCAGAACCAAGGATTTCAAGATCCTTTCTCACACACAAATACCTCACAAAGAGGATTATGGGACTCAGTTACCCTACGCTGACTGCCTCAAAAAACTCGGGCTTTACTCTGTAGCATATTGCCTACTCCGAGGTGATCTCTGCCTAACATACAAAGCTATGTCAAACCCTGAGCTGCTGGGAATGCTACCCCTAAAGAAATCCCAATCCCTCAGAGCCACACGCTGTAGAGACCTAAACCTTGTCACCACAATTAACAGAACATGCTGGAGGGATAGATTCCTGTCCCAGAGACTACCCATACTCTGGAACAAACTACCTATCCATGTCAAGCAGTGTTCGTCACTAGCACTCTTTAGGAAGAATCTAGACGAGTGGATGGGCAATAGGAAATTCACCCTGGGCATCACATCGGTTGCCCTGCTAGACAGGGACACAGGTAAATAGCATCCATGGGTGGTGGAAGCAGGGAACCTTGCTGGCTAGGCTTACATAGGCCCTAGGGCCAATAGCCTAGTACCTACCTATGACAGATCCTTCCAACATTCCTGAAAGACCGCCCATCTCTCTCTCTCTCGAGGTAATCAGGGGCACTTATCCTTGCACCAAAAAGCCTGGGAAGCCATCACAAATGACGCTTGGATGCAAAGGATCATATCCAGAGGATAGTTCATTCCCTTTTTACAAATTCCTGTAAAAACAAGGAAAATTCTCCCTGATGTTCTTCACAATCAGAGGGAGCTAGCCGCTCAAAAGATCACAAAGTTGCTAGACAGAAGTCATCCAAGAGTTCCCTCCAGACCAAACAGAATTCAAAATTTACTCTAGGTTCTTTTTTGTGCCAAAAAAGACAGGGGACCAGAGACCTGTCTTGGATCCAAGTTATCTGAACCAACTTTTAAAGAATTCCAAATTCTTGATGGTCATGGTTCAGTCCATTTTGCTCCCTCTTCAGGGCAACTGGATGTGCTCAATAGATCTCCAAGATGCATACCATCACATCAGAATGAACAGGCACTTTTGAGGGTATCTGCACTTCCGGATTGGAGCCATTCCTCATCAATTCAGAGCTCTGCCCTTTGCTCTCACCAAACCCCCCAGGGTGTTCACCAAATGTATGGCAGTGGTAGCAGGTCACCTGAGACTGGATTCAGTGTGTTTCCCTGTTTAGATGACTAGCTCCTTACCGCACCAACCAGGCATCTACTAGTGAAAACCAGGGATTATTTTCTTCATCTGTCAAGTCTCAGAGAATCGCCCTCAACATGCAAAAATCTCAGCTTCAGCCAGTTGAAGTTGTGAATTTTATAGGGACTTGCTTAGATAAAATATATTGAATAGCTCTTCTGCCTCAAAACAGAATTCTTACATTGAAGATGCACATCAGACAGATTATTTCCATTCCTTCTCTCCTTGCAAAACTGATCCTAAAAGTTCTAGGTTCAATGGTTGCTACAGTAACTTTAATTTTCACTGCTCACTTCCACATGAGAAATCTTAAGTGGACCCTGATGCTGCAATGGTCCTTGCATCATCGTCCCTTAAATCATCCAATAAAATTATCTCAACTTTGCAGAAAGTCTCTTCTTTCCTGGATCTACTCCTAGGAGATCAATCAAGGTTGTCCATTTATCCTTCCTTCCTCTGTACCGCATTGACCATAGATGCCTCCCCATGCCTCCACGTGGACCCTCAAGAGACCAATTTGCGTGTCAGTGTCATAGAGATGAGAGCAGTGTTTCTAGTGTTGCAGAACTTCCAGAGCTTTCTCTCTGTAGGAACTATTGCAGTGCAAACACGTCAGTGGTTTGGTACATTAACAAATGGGGGAACCAGATTCTGTTCCCTTTGTCGAGAAGCAAAGTGAGTTTGGCAGTGGGCGATCTCATCTAACTGATTTCTTGTAGCAATGCACAAACAAGTGAAATTCAGCATTCTAGCAGACAAACTCAGCAAGACCATCCTCATACCTCACAAGTGGTCTCTCAACCATTCAGTGGCAAACAGTCTTCCACAGATGGGGTCAACCTTGCTGCGACCTGTTTGTATCCACCCTCCACAACAAATGCAGCAAGTTCTTTGTCCGTATCCCACTTCAGGGGCAGTCACAGAGAGATTCTCTGGTCCATGTTTGGCCCTCCAGTCTCCTTTACGCTTACCCTTCCCTACCTCTTATCCCCAGGTTTGTTCAGAAAGCACTTCAGTTGAAGAGTATGGCAAACCTCATTGCCCCCCTTCTTGCTCAACAAGTGTGGTTCTCCTTCCTTTAGTTTCTTTTAGTATGTCCTCCTTGGATGCTGGATCTCAGTCCAGACCTCCTGTTTCACCTGTCACCCGGATATTGTAGGCCTCAAGTTGACCCCATGGATGTTCTTCATCTCACATTGCTGCAGTCCTAACACTTGGGGTAGTCCGCTGTCCCAGTCGGCCCGAATACCAAAGTATAAGGCTGACGTCGGTCAAGGCGCATTTGTCTGACATCAGGACGTCAGGGTACAAATGCGCATGACCGACGTCATATCCTCAGTCTTTTTTGCCGCATGGTCCGATGCAGAAGCAGTATTGCGAGTGCAGGTTGGCGTTCTGAAATTTTCTGAAGTCGGAGTTTCAGACCGAATCAAAGTTGGCTAAGTACCCCGTTGGGGAATATTTTGGTTTTTCTTGCCTCAGTATTTAACCGGATGTCAGAAAAAGTGAATAACTGTATTTCTTGTGGGAAACAGATACCTCATAGGGATTACCATACCTTGTGTATACCTTGCTTAGGGCCTGAGCACGACGTTGTTGGCTGTCGCTCTTGTGCTAGATTTAACAAACGCACTATTAAGAGAAGATTAGATTGTGCCAGGTTAGTTTTTGGGAAGCGTTGTAATTACAACATGCCGTCGGATGCTCCGCCCGCCTAAAAAGCGCAAGGACAAAGCAGCGAAGCCTAGGGTGGAAGAACCGCCTGTCCCGGACGCCGGTTCTTTAGAGGGCTCGGTGGAGCCGGTAGTTCTACCAGAAGTTCCTTTGGATTCTCAGGGAGAGACTTTACTGTTACAAGATGTGTCCTCTCAGGAGGTAGGCCAGGCTAAAGGGGCTTCTCAGGTAGCTGTTCTCCCCTCCCTTCCTAAGGTGGTTAGGCCCTCCCCTTCTGTTTCCAAGGCTTCTTCTAGAGGCAGGCCAGGGGTAACTTCAGTGGGGTCTCCCTAGTTCTTCAGGGTCTCTGCCTAAGAAACATATGCTTAAAATGGCAGAAGATTTGATTACTATGATTAGAGGTTCTATGCCCCCCCCTGATAAGAGGCCTAGGGTGGAACCTGAGCTTGAGAATTTTGAGCAGTGTTCGGAGGCTTCTGAGTCTTCGGCTGAAGACTTGCAGGAGTATCCTTCTTATTCTGATTCTGATGTAGATGATTCTACTCCTTCGGCTTCTCCTCCTGAGGATTTTTCTTTTTCAGAGACTCTTCATTCCATGAGGGAGCATTTTAAATGGGAAGGTCAAGATTTCTCTGATTCCAGGAAAAGGCTTAGGGAATTTTTGTTTCTACCCCAGCATAGGCCTTTGGCTATACCTCCTGTTCTGGATGTGGTAGAGGATGTTTTTGCAGAGGCTTCCCTGAACCCTGATTCTTTGCCTCCTGCCCCAGTTAAACCGGATAGGTATTATAGGGTGCCTGAAGCTCATAAGTATCTATTTAAGAGTCCTAGGGCAGACCCAGAAACTGTTTCTCAGGGCCCTAAGGGTGTTAAGGCTTCTGTTGTTAAAAATCCTGTTCCTTCTGATAAAGAGGCAAGGGCTTTGGATAGATGGGGAAAGAAGGTGTATACTTCTTCCACTTTAGCCATGAGGACTTTGAATTGCCAGTTTCACATGTTGAAATACCAAAATTATCTCCTTTCACAATTGAAGTCTAAGGTAGATGCTCTGGAAGGTATTGAGTGTAAAGAGTTGCAGGATTTAGTTCATGTTTCTGAACAGGTGGGTAAGCATTCCTTGCAATGTGGTTTTGATGCTGTACAGGCCTCTTCGAGGGTGGCTGCCACTGGTTCTGTTCTTCGCAGGCACGCCTGGCTGAGGGATCAGAATTTAGCTGAACATGTAAAGACAAGGATTTTAGATGCTCCTTTACAATCTGATGTGTTATTTGGTGCGCCTGTGGAAGCAGTTTTAAAGAAAATGGCGGACAAGGCTAAGTCTATGCAGACTGTTAAAGATTTTTTGCAGGTTCAGCCTCCAAAGTTTAGTAGAAATTGGCCTACTAAGGAGTGGACATATCCTTCTTATGATTCTCAGTCTAGGGGTAGATCTAGACATGGTAGGGGCAGAGCTCAAGGTTCTTTTAGGCCTAGAACAGGGAGTTCACCTGCCCAGTCTTCTGGTGAGGGCAGGGGTCAGTCCTTTCGTAAGCAGACCCAATGACCTGCCTTTTCAGCTGCCAGAGCCTTCTCGTCTGGCAGCACCTTTGGGAGGAAGGCTGGCACTTTTCAAAGAAAATTGGAGTGTTATTACCCAAGACAGATGGGTATTGGATATCGTTCACCACGGTTACAGGTTTTATTTCCATACCTTGCCTCCTTTCAAAGGCATGCCAGACATTCCTCCTATGCAAAGAAAAGAGGCTCACAAGCAAATTTCTCTGTTACTCCAGATAGGGGCCATTCAGCCGGTTCCTGTGCCAGAAAGGGGCCTAGGATTTTATTCTCGCCTGTTCCTAGTACCAAAAAGGGGAACACGTGGAGACCAATTTTGGATTTGTCTATCCTCAACACTTATCTGGACATTCCCAAGTTCAAAATGTTGACGTTACAACAGCTTTTACCTCTGCTGGGCAAAGATCACTGGATGGTAACTTTAGATCTCAAGGAGGCTTACCTTCATGTGCCTATCAGACTCAGTTGCAGGAAGTATCTGCGTTCCGAGCTGGAAATTCTCATTATCAGTTCTCTGCATTGCCCTTTGGCTTATCTACTGCCCAGAGTATTCACAAAGTTCTGGCTCCAGTCGTAGCTTTCTTCAGGCTAAAAGGAATACAAATCTATCCTTACTTGGACGACTGTCTGATTCTGGCTCAAGAAAGGGACGAGCTTCTTCAGCATCTGGAATATGTGATAGCAGTGCTAAGATGCCTGGGGTATTCTGTGAACGAAATAAAGTCCAGTCTAGTACCCTCTCAAGACATGTGCTTTATGGGTGTGAGACTGAATACAGCAGCCCAGATGGCCTTTTTAACCCCGGACAAACAAAAGAATCTTTCCCTTTACTTCCATCAACTATCTCTTCAGTCCGGGCTGACTGCAAGGACAGTCCTTCAAGCCTTAGGGTTCATGGCATCTTGTATTCTGGTGCTTCCCAATGCCAAACTGCATATGAGGAAGCTGCAATGGTATCTAAAAAATGTATGGACACAGCACTGCCAGGATTTGGACACTGTCATTCCGATAATACCTTGCATTCAAAAGGAATTTTTGTGGTGGGCTCAGGAATGTCACCTAAACAAGGACTCTCTGTGACCCGCCAGAGGCGAGTCAGATTCTAACGACAGATGCCTCAGACATAGCTTGGGGAGCTCATCTGAATGGAAAGTGGATACAAGACAAGTGGCCTGCCAGACTACAGCATCTACATATCAACATGAAGGAGATGTTAGCAGTCCAGTTTGCATTACTGGCTTTCAAGGAGTTACTTCTTCCAGGGCAGGTGTTGATTCTAACAGACAACACAACTGTCATGTGGTACATCAACAAGCAAGGGGGAACACATTCTTATCCTCTATGCAGGCAAGCAATGATTTTGTGGGAGACTGCGCTCAGCTTGCAGCTAAATCTTCAGGCAAGGTTTCTGCCAGGAGTACAGAACTCCTTAGCAGATGTGTTAAGCAGGCAAATCATGGATCCCCACGAGTGGAAACTGGATCTTCATGTATTACGAAAATTGACAGTGTCATGGGGAACTCCAGACATAGATCTGTTCGCTTCTCCACTAAACCACCAGCTGCCAAAGTTTTGCGAAAAGGTTTCATCACACAGCTTGGAAAGTGGATGCTCTTTCGCTCAGTTGGGAAAATCTTCATGTGTATGCCTTTCCTCCTCTGCCTCTCCTCCCAAAGGTACTCCTAAAGGTCAGACAAGACAAGCCAAGGATGATTTTGATAGCTCCAGATTGGCCTCGCAACACTGGTACTCATTACTGAGGAATCTGATAAGAAAGCCTCCATGGCCTTTACCTTTAATTCCACACCTTTTGTCTCAGAGGGACGGTCATCTACTCAATGTCAAGCTTCACTTTCTTCATCTAACAGCCTGGCATATTCTGTTTTGAACCACAGCAGGTCTCAACTTCCTCAACAAGTTTTGAATGTGATTATGGAAGCCAGAAGACCTAGTACACGTAAAGTGTATGCAGTAAAATGGAAGAGATTTTTATTTTGGAGTGCAGCAAAGGATTTGGATGTTTCTGAGCCTAATTTGAGTGTGGCTCTTCAATATCTTACTGAGTTATTGGACAAAGGTTTGTCTTTCTCTTCCATTAAGATTCATGCTGCAGCAGTTTCAGCTCACTATGATTGTGACCCACCATTGTTTTCTCATCCTTTGTTCAAGCAATTTCTTAGAGGGGCAAAGAATATAAGACCCCCACGTAGAGCTCCTACTCCTGCTTGGGACCTCAATTTTGTGTTGGAGAAACTTACTCTACAACCTTTTGAGCCTCAGCTACTGCTGAATTGAAATACTTGTCATGGAAGACTGCTTTTTTGTTGGCCATTACTTCTGCAAGAAGGGTTTCTGAGTTGCAGGCCCTTATGGCGGTTGAGCCTTTTTTGATTTCCCATAAGGATAGGGTATCATTACGTACTAATCCTTCCTTTATGCCTAAGGTGGTTTCTAGTGTGGCTTTAAACCAAACTATTCATTTGCCTACTTTTTATGCAGATCCCCAAAATAGGGGAAAAGATTTTGCACACTTTAGATGTACACAGGCAGTTGTGTTATTATTTAAGCAGGACTAGGATTTTAGGCAGTCTCAGCAGTTGTTTGTTTCTTTTGCTTTGAGTTCTCAGGGCAAGCCTGTGTCAAAACAAACTATATCTAAGTGGATTGGGTTTTGCATTGCATTCTGTTATTCCCATCATGGCAAGGAGATTCCGGCTGGGATTAGGCCTCATTCCACTAGGGCTACTGCCACTTCAACAGCATTTCTAAGGGGGGGGTGGCAACTAAGGATATTTTGGAGGCAGCTACTTGGAGTTCAGTGCATACTTTCTCCAAGCATTACCACCTTCCTCTCTATTCTAAATCCAGGGCTGGTTTTGCCACTGCTGTGTTGCAGGGCATTTTGGCAGCTCCTGCTTCATTATAGTTTAGCCATCCTCCCTTACCTCTGCTTTGGGATTCTACCCAAGTGTTAGGACTGCAGCAATGTGAGATGAAGAACATAGTACAGTTTTGTACCTACCATAAATGTAGATGTTCAAGATCCACATTGCTGCAGTCCAATTTACCTCCCTCCTTCCCTCTATGTTTAGGGGTGGTTGTGTGGGTGGGGTTCTATTTTGTAAATTTGTATATATTGTATATATATTAGGTACAGGAGTGTTTGGTGTTTTTTGGTTTTGGCCTTATCTTTTTAGGGTCTTCTGACATCTGGGGCAAGAAAAGACTGAGGATATGACGTCGGTCATGCGCATTTGTACCCTGACGTCCTGATGTCAGACAAATGCGCCTTGACCGACGTCAGCCTTATACTTTGGTATTCGGGCCGACTGGGACAGCGGACTACCCCAAGTGTTAGGACTGCAGCAATGTGGATCTTCGAACATCTACATTTATGGTAGGTACAAAACTGTACTTTTCTTCAATTCCAGTGATGGCTAGACATTCCAGGCTTTCCTCCCCTATTCAAAAAATCCTAGTTTGTTCTCATAAATCTTCAACTAGGAAAATTTACAAAAGTAATTGGAAAAAGTTTTACTTTTGAGCTCATTAGGGAGAGTTAGATCCCTTTACTGCACCTCTTCCAGCTGTTCTAGATTTTCCTTGCCTTGATTTTTCAAGACTGAGCAAGTTTCTAGCCATATTGGAACTTGCTGATGTTTCTTTAGCATCATCCAAAGTATAAGGCCTTTCTTAAGGGTACCGTCTTACTTAGACCTCCAATAAAGGACCTTGCTCCACCTTGGGACCCGACTATCATTTTGCATACCTTAGTGCTTTCTCTTTTTGAACCATCAGCTAAAGTAGATATCAAGTTTCTTTCTTGGAAAACTTTCTTTCTGGTAGCTATGAGTTCTGCAAGATGAGTATCTGAACTCTCAAGCACTATCTTCCAAACCCCAGCATATTTGATATTTCACAAGAACAGTGTTGTTTTATGCACAAATCCTTCTTACCAAGAGTTACCTCTGAAATCAGTATCAGTCAAGTCATCAGTTTGCCAGTTTTCTTCCCCAAATTTGAAAACAAAGGAGAATACACCCTTAATCATCTTCATCTACCTTCCCAGAACCAAGGAATATCGAAAAACTAATCAGTTTTGTCTTTTACACGTTAAAAAAAAAAAAAAAAAAAAAAGATTAGAAAGACCAGTTTGAAAAACTACAATGGCTAAGTGGATAATAGACTGTATTTCCTATGTTTTTTCCTCGAAAGGTATAACCTTACCAAGATGACCAAAAGCCCATTCAACTAGGGCAATGTCTACATCAACTGCCTTTTGGGCTAGAGCCTCTATTGATGAAATTTGTACAGTTGCCACTTGGTCTAACACTCGTACTTTTATTGCACATTACAAATTGGTCATTATTTGCAAAAATAGAGCTGCCTTTGTTTCTGCGGTGCTCAGGAACATACTTCCATGAGAGCCACCCAAGGTTACTGTAGCTGGGGACTCTGTCCCATTCGCTGAGGAATGAATGAAAATGACAACATCTTATAAGTTTTATGTACTCACCATAAAGTTCCATCTGTGTTGTCCATTTTCGTTCTCCCTCAACCCCCCCCCCCTTCCCCTTACCCATGACTTTGGGAAAGACCTAACTGAGGTGTTAGGACCTATAGTTCCTGTATGAGCTTTGATCTTTCAGCTATCACTTTCCTGTAATAGCACTGTTATATTTTAGGATTTTTAAATATATTATAGCAGCAAACTCAGTCTGAGGGTTTGTAGTGGTCAGGGGCATTATGGGTAAGGGAGGATGTTGAGATTCAGATCTTAGAATCTTTAGAAAGTGACAGAGGATCCGATCCAAACTCATTCATTGAGGAAGAATGAAAATGGACAACACAGATGGAACATTATGGTGAGCACATCATTTTTTTTTAGTCTGCCTATGCAGCTGCTGCTGCAGTATTGATCTAATGGAGAATGTGGCACAATTGTGTAAGTAAACTTAACATAACATTTTGAATGATCATTGCTCCACTAGCAGCTCCCTCTCCCGTATTTTTGTTGCTATGGTGAGGACATGTATTTTTATTTCCTTAGCATTAACCTTTTCAGGATTCCAGCCTTTCCTGTCTCATTTGGCTTGATAGCTCTGAAGGGTGTGGTGCCCAAACCATTCGTCTGATTATGTTGATCTTCATCCATTCCTTACTGATGGGTGTTTGTTCAGTCCTCATAACCGAGTTGGCCTTATAACAAGCTTGTGCCAGCCAAAAAACCCTTGAGCTAAGCTTTACTCATAGTCCCCCCCCCGTTACCTCAGATCTCGTTTGCCGCATAGCCATCAAGGGGTCTGTATTAGAATCTCAAAGGTTTAATGCTTCGAATCACTAAATATTGAGCTTTAGTGATCGAAACATTAAATCATCGAAATTCTAGTAGACCCTGTTAAAAACAAAAAAAAAAAGTAAAGGGTGTTTAGGTGGGGGGGCAAGCCCCCCTGCACTCCCCACATAGGGGGCTGCACCCCCACACCCCCCTGCTACTTAAATATACCAACTCCAAGATCGCACTTTAACAGAGTATGGTGTGGAAAGGGAAGATTTCCCTTTCTTACACTGTAGCTTGATCTCAGAGTTGGTATATTTAAGTAGCGGGGGATGTGGGGCTTGCAGGGGTGCTTCTCCCCCTGCCTACACTCGTTAGTTTTTTTTTTTTTTTGGTCCTAAAAATATTTTTGTAGATGTTGGATCATTTTTAATAGTTCGATGCATACAGTTCGATGATTATAATATAGACCCGCCATCAAGACGTGTCAAGCCAACTCTGAGCTAAGTACTTTAAAAAGTTATTATTCTAAAACTCTTTTCTACAAATTCTCTTTTTTACCTTCATAATGCCCTTTGTACTTCTATTGGTCGTTAAACCTTTACCCCATATTAAGTGTTTTCTCCTGCTTTCCTTACCGACTTGGTAATCTCATGTACCATCATTGATACAGGCCTTCCCTCTCTACCTTCTTTCTCCTTACCTCTTGAGGTAATCTTAATGCCATTGTTGGTATCCCTTCTCTGTCAGTATTTGTATCAGACATTTTAAAAAAAAAAAAAAAAAAAAAAAGTTTTCTATCTTTTTGCTGTAGAGTTTATATTGTTACTTGTTCTCTGCTTTTATTACTAATACGTGTTAGATTATTGACTAACCTTGTTTTCCGCCATGTCAGAGAAAAATGGGACAAAAGGTTTTAAGCAATGCAACCAACCTATGTAAAGGCTTCAGCTCTCTTACCCTAAATGAGAGGGAAAAACAAGATGATACTTAAGGGCCTTTTAAAAAACACATTTTTCAGAGGCTATTTCTTGGTCGCAGGGCTCATGCCATCTGAAGAAAGAACACAAAAAAAGATCTCACTCTGTTCCTTCCTCACCCTCTGGTGATGGGAAGTCTGAACCAAACCAGGTACATGTTTCCATTTCATTGCAGTCTTCAATAATTTTGACCCGTGCACCAACTACGCCTTCAATTTCTGTTACACCTTATTCGGCACCACCAACAGTAATCCAGAACCGGACCCCCCCCCCCCAACACCATACATGTTACTAGTCTTGAGAACACAGTGCCGATAGGGTGGTCTGCTCGGACCCGATACTCTCCCATGGCGGATTCTTTCTTTGGGCAGCAGTATAGCCCTTGCTTGGAACGGCCTGATTCCCCATCGGGATATCGACCCGATGTACCAGGAGTTTCTCTGAATTGGACGTGGTGTGTCTTATGGATCAGCTGTTGACAGCCAGAGGGATTTCAACACCTTCCAGAACCCCCCCCCCCATCTGGAGTTGGGAGTCTTTCTCAATGGACTCAGACATATTCTCCTCCTCCTTTGACCTCCTTGCAGGCAGCGAAGCACTCTGCACCAGCGCCTCTTTCGATTACCACTTTGTTTCCACTGGTGGTTCTCACTGTGGTTCTTGAGCTGACTCTTTGGTCTTTGGCTCATTCGATGAGCCATCCTCAGGATTGTGACTGGACTGCAGACACAGTTACCTTTAGTACGGCGCCTGTTTTTTCTGTGGTGCCATCTACTACGGTTCCAGGAGTCCTGACAAGATACCTTACCATATGGTGCCCCCTCTTAGGAGTCCTCTTCAGAAGCCCTCGCTGAAGAGGTACCATGTAAGAGGACGTGCAAGAGGAAGCACGTGGAATCCCCTGAGGAATTGCTCACCAAAGATAAAAACTACGATGAAGGGGAGGGGTCCCCACAGTCACCCCCTGAGGTTATCTTTTTTGGAGACTCACTGAAAGTCCACCAACCTTTCCTCCGAGGAGTCCATATTCTTGCGGGCTTTTCATGCTCGACCCTCTACTGCCTGTAGACTAGCTAGTCCAACTCATTGTGCAGTGCACATGGAAGAGTCCTGATACCATTGATCCAATCCCATGGAGACCAGACAAAATTTTATCCTTACCTGAGGAAAGTCCACACTGGTCCAAGGGCCTACCAGTAGACGCTATGATGGTGGTGGCCACTAGGAAAGAGCTCACCGAGGAGAGCCAGACTGTCTATCCCCCAGAGAGTCTATGGCGGTGGACAGGTTAGGGAAGTGAATGTTTGCCTCATCGACCTTTGCCATTCGGTCTTTGAACTGTTTGGCACATTTTACTAAGCATCAGAGAGACCTGGTCTTGGAACTTTAGCAGGAAAAGTCTCTGATGAGGTACGTGACAAAGTTGCCTTGCAGCTTGCGACCCTGGAATCCATATCTAACTCCTCCATGCAGTTAATTTCTCATGCTACCAAAGTGGAGGCCAGAGCTGCGGGTTCAGGTGTTGTCATGAGATGTCACACCTGGATGCACCTTTGTGACTTTGCAGACCTTTTTAAGTCTTCCTTTCTTAACGCTGCAGTGGAAACTTCTTCCCTTTTTGACCCAAAAGTGAAAGACATATTAGCTAGGTGTGAAAAGGACCGCAATACCCTGTTGTCCATGGGCGTACATTTTTCCACCTCCGCAATGACCTTACTCGAGGAATCAGGGGAGTGGAAAGATATGGCACAAGAAATCCCAGGGGTCCTTTCTGTGACGTGGCGAGTCTACTCCCTGAGGCAGAGGGGGTAACTCTTCTGGAAGGCGCCCCTACAGAGGCAGAAGGGGCCTGCGTAACCAGGGGTTCAGGGATTCCTTCACTAAACAGTCCTACCAGTGTTCCTGAAGAGTGGCCTGATTGTTTTCCTCTGGAAGCTGTAGAGGGACATTTTTCTCTGCACCTCCCTGCCTGGCAAACAGTAACCACAGATTCTTCGGTGCAGAGGTAGCTAGAAGTTACCACATACCATTCAATATTTACCCAACGTCATCAAGACAAATTCCCGACGTTCCACCCAGTCAAAGGGAAGCAGCAGCTCGAGAGATAAGAAAGCAGTCTCAAAAAGAAGTCAACCAAGCAGTCCCACTAGACCAGATAGGACCCGGTTCCTATTCAAGATTCTTTTTAGTGCCAAAAAAGACAGGGAACTGGAGACCAATTTTGGATCTCCGCATTCTGAACAAATTTGTCAACCAAACAAATTTCCAGATGGTCACTGTTTAGTCTATCCTCCCCTTTCTGGAGAAAGACGATTGGATGTGCTCAGTAGATCTTCAGGATGTGTATTACCATATAAAAATGGGCAAATGCTCCAGAAGATTCCTTCTCTTCCAGCTGGGAGCCAATCATTAGCAATTCCGGGTGCTGCCCTTTGGAGAGACTACAGCCCTCCAGAGTACTCACCAAATACATGGCAGTGGTAACAGCTCACTTGAGATTGCAAGGATTCTGGGTGTTTCTGTACTTAGACGGTTGGCTCCTTAACTCCCCCACCAACCGTCTATTGGTGACCGCTCTAAACTGCACTGGCAGAATACGTAGGGATCTCTATAAACAGGGAGAAATGCAAGCCGACTCCTTCTCAAACCTTGGAATTTATAGGAGCAACTTTCAATACACAATCTTGCCAGGTCTCCCTCCCATATCACAGACTGGAAGGGCTAAGGTCCCAACTCCAAGTGATACTCTCTCAAGACCAAGTTTCAGCTCAGGCTGTCCTCCAACTTCTAGGATCAATGGCAGCATCAGTTGTAATAGATGTTCATCATGTTTCACTGTTGCAGTCATTACTCTTGGGTTTTCCTGCTGGCAGGCAACCCGCAGTCGGCCTGAATTCCAAAGTCCTGGTCCGGCGTCTGTTGCTTCTTCCCTGACGTCAGTTTGCCAGGTGTATAAAAGATGCAGCCGACTCCATTTTCTTCAGTCTTTCTTGCCGCGCGGTGCCCGAAGCAAAAGCAGTTCGCAAGTGCCGATCGGCCGACTCCTGAAATTTTCGAATCTGAATTTCAGAACCGGAGTCTTCATTAAAGCTAAGTACCCTGTTGGGGAAACTTTTTTCTTGCTCCAGACCGATGTCAGAAAAAGTTAACAATTGTATTTCTTGTGGGAAGCAAATACCTCATAAGGATTTTCACTCTTACTGTATTCCTTGCCTAGGCCCTGACCACGATGTTGCTAGCTGTCGGTTTTGCACTAGGTTTAACCAACACACTGTTAAGCGTCGGTTCGATTTTGCATTTCATTACTTTGGCCAAAGGTTTAATTATATAATGCCATCGGAAAAGCCGACAACCGGAGTTTACCAAAAACGCAAGGAAAAGGATAGGCATCCAAGGTCCAAAACCGACGATGAGGTCTCTGCTAGGCCAGTCGCCGGTTCCCATTGAGGTGCTTTCGCAGCCCCTGGCGCCCGCTACCTCAGAGCCACAGGCCTCTTCCGACTCCCACATGGAGCCGACTGGGCCTCTGGATACTCAAGGTATTGGACCCTCGGAAATCATTCCCTCAGATGCATCCGGAGCCGCTGAGCAGGCATTAGCTTCTGAGGGCGTTTTCAGACCTACACAGTTGTATGTTAAACTATCATCAGCTTCAAAGACAAAAGCAGCTCTAAAGACAAAGAATCAAATACAGCATTCTCCTACTCAGACTTCCATGCCTAAAAAAACAGATGCTTAAAATGACCGAAGACCTAATTACTATGATCAGGGGTTCCCATCCCCCTCCTGATAAGAGGCCTAGGCAAGAGACAGAATATGATTCTTCTGATCAGGTTTCTATTTCCTCTGATTCCTCTTCTGAACAGGCCTACTCTATTCATCCCTATGAGGATTCTGATGCTGAAGAATCCATTCCTTCAGTCTCTCCTCCTGAGAATTATTCTTTTGGGGAAACCTTGCATACCATGAGGGAGCATTTCCACTGGGAGAGCCAAGATTCCTCAGAATCTTAGAAAAGGCTCAGAGACTTTCTGCTTGTACCTCAGCACAGACCCCTTGCTATTCCACCTGTTCTAGACATTTTAGATGTATTTTCAGAGTCCGGCCTGTCCCCTGACTCTTTACCCCCCGCTCCTGCTAAGCCAGACAGATACTACAGGGTCTCTGATTCTCATAAATTCCTATATAAAAACCCCGGTGCTGACCCAGAAACTATATCTCAGGGTCCCAAGGGGGTCAATGCTTCCACTGCAAAAAACCCTGTCCCCTCTGATAGGGATTCTAGGGCACTGGACAGATGGGGGAGAAAAAGTTTACACTTCTGCTACCCTGGCTGTAAGGGCTTTAAATTGTCAGTTTCATATGCTTAAATATCAGCAATACTTAATGTCACTGCTTAAACAGAAAATGTTGACAAATTCTGAATGTGCAGAGAAAGTACAGTTGTGTACTCTTACTATAAATGTAGATGTTCGAGTGTGTTCACTGTTGCAGTCATTACTGTAGGGTTCTTCCTGCTGGCAGCAGCCCTCGATCGGCCAGAGTCACAAAGTCTAGGTCCGATTTCGGCTGAGGTCGCTCCTTCCATGACGTCAGCGCGCCAGGGGTATAAAGGCCTCAGCCGACACCATTTTCCTCAGTTTTTCTTGCCCCGGATGTCAGGTGCCCAAAAACAGGCCAATAGCGTAGACAGAAGAATAAGCATGCATCAAAGTAGAACATAACTAAAAATCACCAGCAAATATACCTCAGCGGAAGAGTAGTGTAAAGGAAACACAGACAGTACAAATAGAAACAGCAGAAGAGGGGATAGGAGGGAGGGTCATCCAGATTGCAACAGTGAACACACTCGAACATCTACATTTATGGTAAGAGTACACAACTGTACTATGTTCATCGTGGTTCACTGTTGCAGTCATTACTGTAGGGTTGAATCCCAAAGCTAAGAAAGGGTGGCTGGAGAAGGTACAGAAGGGGCGGCCACAAGGCCCTGCAGGACTGCAGAGGCAAAGCCAGCCCTATATTTAGAGTAGAGAGGGAGGTTGTAGTGCTTAGAAAAGGTATGCACAGAACTCCAAGTAGCAGTTTCTAAGATTTCCTTGGTAGGAACTCCACAGAGGAAGGCTGCAGAGGTAGCAGCAGCTCTGGTAGAATGTGTCCTAATGTTAATAGGAACTGGTTTGCCATGAAAATAACAGAATCTGATGCAGTGGGCAATCCACTTAGGAATAGTTTTAGTGATTGCTATTCCCTGTGATGTAGCAGCATAGGCTACAAACAATTGGTCAGTTTCCTAAAAAACTTGGTCCTGTGTAGGTAAAAGCGAAGCTGTCTGTGTATGTCTAAAGAATGCAAAATTCTCTCTTCTTCATTTTGAGGATTAGGATAGAAGATAGGTAAATGAATAGTCTGATTCAAGGATACCTTAGAAACCACCTTAGGCATAAAAGTGGGGTTAGTCTTCGGGGAAACCCTGTCCTGATGAAAAATAACGAAAGGTTCCACAGACATGAGTGCTTGTAATTCCGAGACCCCTCTGGCAGAGGTTATTGCTAAAAGAAGAGCAGTTTTCCAAGATAAAAACTTTAAATCTGTGGTAGCCGCAGGTTGAAAAGGGGGCTGAGTTAGTTTTTCCAAAACATAGTTGAGATCCCAAGCGGGAACTGGAGCACTTCTAGGGGGCCTCATATTCTTTGCCCCCCTGAGATATTGTTTAAGTAACGGATGAGAAAAAATAGGGGGATCCATATTGTATTGTGCAGAAGTAGCCTAGGCATGTATTTTGATAGATGAAAAAGATAGGCCCGTATGCAACATCTGTCAGGTATTGTAAAATCAGAGGGATGTTTGGAACTGTAATATCAAAACCCTGGGCCTGATTCCAGATGCAAAATCTTTTCCATTTTCCTGCATAAGATTTCCTGGTGCTGGGCCTTCTAGCCTCAAGAATTACATCCATTACCTGTTTGGTAAGGATAGAATTGCTTATAGCCCCTGGATCTGCCAGGCTGCTAGATTCAGTGTTTTGACATGACTGTGCAGGATCCGGCCTTCTTGTTGAGACAGTAGATGTGGAATTTGTGGTAGAATCCAGGGTGGACCCTGAGCCAAGTTCATCAGGGTTGAATACCAGAATTGTCGAGGCCAGTTGGGAGCCAGAAGAATCATATTTGGTTTGTCCTGTTTGATCTTCAGAAGTACCCTTGGTAGAAGAGGCAATGGAGGAAAGGCATATACTGAGAGGTTTTTCCAACTGAATGAAAGAGCATCCACTTTCCATGCTCGTTTGTGGTAGGTCCTCATGCAGAACGTTTGAAGTTGGTGGTTTTGGGGGGATACAAAGAGATCTGTGTCCGGGCACCCCCATGCCTCTGTTATCATCCTGAATATCTGAACATCCAACATCCATTCGTGTGGATCTGAGAGATTTCTGCTTAGACTGTCTGCCAGAGTTGTCTTTTCCTGGCAGAAATTGTGCTTGTAAATCCACCTTGGAAGGCCAGTGCTGTGTTCCACAAAGTTATGGCCAGTCAGCACAGGGGGTAAGAGTGGGAGCCTCCCTGCTTGTTTATGTACCACATCACTGTAGTGTTGTCTGTCTTTATTAGTAATTGTCCTGGTAGAATGAGGTCCTTGAAAGCTGTCAGAGCATTCTGTACAGCTAGCATTTCCTTCAAATTTATGTGCAGATGCATTTGGTCCTCTGTCCAGGCACCCTGAAGACATTTTCCTTGCATATGGGCTCCCCATGCATAGTCCGAAGCATCCGTCGTTATCACCTGATTGGCTGTAGTGGGACAGAAAGGCTTTCCCTTGTTATGGAGACAGGCCTCGGCCCACCAAAGACATTCCCGCTGGAGGCAAGGCAAAATTGTGATCACGGTTTCCAAACTGTGACAATGCTGAGACCATACGTACACTCTTGAGGTACCACTGTATTTTCCTCATATGCAGTCTTGCATATGGTATTAGCAGAATGCAGGATGCCATGTAACCCAAAGCCTGCAGAATTTTTCAAGCAGTTAGCTGACTCTTTGCAGCCAGGTTTTTGAAAGAGGAAGCCAGTTGCACTTTTTTGTCTGGTGTCAAGTAAGCCATCTGGGTTGTAGTGCTCAAAAGAGCACCCAGGAAAGTAATCTGTTGAGTGGGTACCAGGTTTGATTTCTTTAGGTTCACTGTAGACCCTAGACACCTGAGAAGATGCTGCGCAAAAACCAGATGCTGACGTAAAGTCTCCTTGTTGTCTGCTTGAATGAGACAATCGTCCAGATAAGGGTATATTTGAATTCCCTTCTGTCTGCAAAATGCCATTACTGGAGCCAGGCACTTGGTAAAGACCCTGGGCGCAGTAGATAAGCCAAAGGGCAGCGCAGAGAACTGGTAATGTTTCAAGCCCGCTTTGAATCTGAGGTACCTTCTGCATTCCTGCCTTATAGGAATATACAGGCAAGCTTCTTTCAAGTCCAAAGTCACCATCCAAGCGTTCTTGCTCAACATGGGCAGCAGTTGCTGCAGAGTGAGCATTTTGAATTTTGGTATGTCCAGAAAGGTGTTTAGTACTGAAAGGTCCATGATTGGTCTCCATGTATTTTCCTTTCTGGGAACCGGAAAAGTCTTGAATAAAAACCTTGCCCTATTTCTGTGTTTGGTACCAATACTATGGCCCTCATAGCCATGAGGGACTGAACTTGCTTCTGAGCCTCTGCCCATTGATGCTTTGGCAGATCTGGCCATCCGTTTGGTTTTGGCAAGGTATGGAAATGAAACTTTTAACCCCTTAAAACTATGTCCAGAACCCATTTGTCTTGGGTTATGCGGCGCCAATTGTGATGGAAAAGATAAATTTTTCCTCCCAAAGGCGCTTCCAGGAGAGGAGCCCCTGGAGCTAATAAGGGAGAGTCATAGACAGTTTCCTGTAAGGTTGTGACTTATCTTCTCCACCCTTGGGAGAGGGAGCACTCCACTGCCTGGGTCTGAAAGAGGTCTGTGCCTGTCCTCTACCTCTGGAACATCTGCATCTGCCTCTCTGGGGTCTGTCCGAGGTCGGAAAGGACCAAGGCTTAGCTGGCCAGTTCCTGCTAAACCTAGGAGGTTGCACCTGTAGAAAATCTTTAACCGTCTGCATAGATTTGGCCTTGTCTTCCATTTTCTTTAATACCTCCTCGGCTTTGGCCCCAAACAAAACATTGTGCTGTAGAGGGGCATCCAACAGTTTTGCCTTAACCTGATCTGGCAAACTTTGCTCCCTTAACCAAGCATGCCGTCTAATAACTGTGCCAGTATATGCAGCCCTGCAAGAAGCATCCAAAGAATCAAAACCACAGTGCAGGGTATGTTTACCCACCTGCTCAATAGCATGCAATAAATCCTGTAGCTCCTTATTTTCTGTACAACCAGAAACCGCCGACATCTTTTGTTTCAACACAGATAAAAGGTACTGCTGATATTTCAACATATGATTGACAATTCAAAGCTCTAATAGACAAAGTAGTGTAAGTATAGACTTTTTTGCCCCGTCTTTCCAAGGCTCTGGATTCTCTGTCAGAGGGAATAGGGTTCTTAGCAGAGGCCACTTTAACACCCTTAGGGCCCTGCGAAATAGTTTCTGGATCAGCTGAAGGATTTTTAAAAAGGTATTTGTGAGAATCCGGAACCCTATAATACCTATCCGGTTTGACAGGAGCAGGAGGAAAGGAATCAGGAGAGAGAGTAGACTCTGTAAAAACATCATCCACAATGTCCAAGACATGGGGGATAGCCAGGGGCTTATGCTGGGGAAGAAGAAAATCTCTGAGCCTTCTCTTGGATTCAGAGTATTCCTGCCCTTCCCAGTGGAAATGCTCTCATGTCATGCAAGGTTTCCCCCAAAAGAATAATCTTCAGGAGGGGAAGCTGAAGGAAGGGATTCTTCAGCATCAGAATCCTCATAAGGAGGGAAGGAATAGTCCTGCTGAGTGGAAGAAGCAGAAGAAATTGAAACCTGATCTGATGAATCATAATCTGGCTCTTGCCTAGGCCTTTTGGCAGGAGGGGGATGGGAACCCCTGATCATAGTTAACAGGTCTTCGGCCATTCTAAGCATCTGTCCCTGAGGTCTAGGGCCTTGAGCTGAAGAGGCCTGTGCTTGTCTCTTTGTCTTTGCCGGAGCCTTAGTCTTTGTTTTTGACTGTGAAACTGAAGCCATTTTAACATGAAGCTGTGCATGCCTGAAAACCCCCTCAGAAGCCGGTGCCTGCACAGCAGCTCCGGACCCATCTGAGAGAGCATTATCCGAAGGGTCCGGTCCCTTGAAATTCAGAAGGCCCCATCTGCTCCTCATGGGAGTCAGTACAGGTGAGCGGTTCAAAAGTGGCGGACGACAGAGGCTGCGAAAGCGCCTCACTGATGACCAACGAACCGGCAACTGGCTCTAATAAAAAAAATGTTGTTGGTTTTGGACCTCGGAGGCCTGTCTTTATCTTTGTGCCATTTGTGTGCTTCAGCCGGATAAGAATCCGACGGCATATTGTAATTAAATCTTCTCCCAAAGTAATGGAAGGCAAAATCATACATGCGCTTTATAGTGCGTTGGTTAAATCTAGCACAAAACCTACAACTAGCTACGTCGTGGTCAGGGCCTAGGCAAGAAATACAGTATGAATGAAAATCCTTATGAGGTATTGGCTTCCCACAAGAAATACAATTAACTTTTTCTGACATCGGACTGGAGCAAGAAAAAAGTTTCCCCAACAGGGTACTTAGCTTTAGGAAGAAGAAGTTTTCAGACAAATCACCAAAGTGAACCGGAGTCGTCTGACTGGCACTTGCAAACTGCTTTGCTTTGGGCACCACACGGCAAGAAAGACTGAGGAAAATGGCGTCGGCTGAGGCCTTTATACCCCTGGCGCGCTGACGTCAGGGAAGGAGCGACCTCAGCCGACGTCGGACCCAGTCTTTGGGACTCTGGCCGATCGAGGGCTGCTGCCAGCAGGAAGAACCCTACAGTAATGACTGCAACAGTGAACCACGATGAACATCAAGGAAATGCAGGATTTATTGCATGCAGCTGAACAAGTGGGAAAGCATACTTTGCAATGTGGTTATGATTCACTGGAGGCGTCTTGCAGGGCCGCTGTTACAGGTTCTGTTATTAGAAGGCATGCTTGGTTAAAGGAGCAGAATCTGCCTGATCATGTTAAAGCAAAATTATTAGATGCTCCATTACAGCATGAAACTTTGTTTGGTGCTAAAGCAGAAGAGGTGTTAAAGAAAATGGAGGATAAAGCGAAATCCATGCAAACACTTGAGGATTTTTTACAGGTACAGCCACCCAGATTTAGCAGAAACTGGCCTTCTAAAAATTGGTCCTTTCCAGTATCAGACAGGCCACAAAGAGGCAGATACAGACGTCCCAGAGGCAGAGCTCGGCCCCAAGGCTCATACAGGCCTAAACAATGGGGTGCTCCTACCTCCAAAAGCGGAGAAGATAAATCACAACCTTACAGGAAACTGTCCCATTGACTTTCCTCTGCCAGATCCAAGCACTTCTCTTTTGACAGCCCCCCTGGGGGGGAAAACTAGCACTTTTTTCAGCAAATTGGCAAATGATTACCCAAGACAAATGGGTCTTGAACATAGTGTCCCACGGTTACAGGTTCCATTTTCACACCCTGCCAAGGGCAAAAGGTATGCCAGACCTGCCACACAATCAATGGGCAGAGGCGCAAAAACAAATTACAGCCCTCATGGACATGAGGGCCATTCAACAAGTACCACAACAAGAGCAGGGGCAAGGATTTTACTCGAGACTTTTCTTGGTGCCCAGAAAGGACAAAGCCTGGAGACCAATACTGGACCTGTCTATACTAAACACATTTCTGGAAGTTCCAAAATTCAAGATGTTGACTCTACAGCAGCCACTGCCCATGCTGGGCAAGAAGGCGTGGCTCATAACTTTGGACCTAAAAGAGGCATACCTGCATGTCCCAATCAGACAATCTTGCAGAAGATACCTCAGATTCATAGCTGGCTCAATGCACTACCAATTCTCTGCACTGCCCTTTGACTTATCTACTGCGCCCAGGGTCTTCACAAAATGCCTGGCACCAGTAATTGCATTCTGCAGACAAAGAAGAATTCAAATATATCCCTACTTGGACGACTGCCTCATTCAAGCAGAGAACAAAGACTTCATTTGTAAAAAGATTACTAATTTGTCTAGGGTACACAGTAAACGAAAATAAATCAAAACTAGTACCCTCTCAAGAGGTAATATTCCTGGGTGCAAGCTTAAATACAACTGCCCAGATGGCTTATCTCATACCAGACAAACAAAAGCAACTGACTTCTTACTTCAAAAAGTTGGCAACAAAGGCCCACTTATCTGCAAGGAAAATCCTGCAGGCCTTGGGCTTCATGGCATCCTGCATTCTACTAATTCCATATGCCAGACTGCATATGAGGGAAACTACAATGGTACGTAAAAGGTGTTTGGACTCAGCACTGCCACAGCCTGGAGACAGTAATTACCCTCATTCCCTGCCTGCAACAGGAGTTTCAATGGTGGGCACAAGCCTGTCACCACAACAAGGGTCTGCCATTCACTTTACCCACAGCCAGACAGACACTGACAACGGATGCATCAGATTATGCCTGGGGGGCCCCATATGGCAGGAAAATGTATTCAGGGCACATGGCCTGCAACCAAGATGCATCATCATATCAGTCAAAAAGAGATGCTATAGCTGTTCAGAATGCCCTGACAGCTTTCAAGGATCTACTTCATCCAGGACAGCTACTGATAAAGACGGACAATACTACGGTCATGTGGTACATAAACAAGCAGGGAGGCACACATTCCTACCTCCTCTGCAGATAAGCAATGACTTTTTGTGGGACACAGCATTGACTTATCAGGTTCACCTACAAGCACAATTCCTGCCAGGAAAAACAAATACTGTGGCAGACGAACTAAGCAGAAACCTCGTGGATCCCCATGAGTGGAAACTGGATCCACAAGTCTTCAGAGTGATAACAAGGAAATGGGGATGCCCAGACATAGATCTATTTGCCTCCCCTCACAACTACCAATTGCAGAGATTTTGCACAAGGATTTATCACAAACAAGCATGGAGAGTGGACGCCCTATCCTTCAGCTAGAAAAACCTAACAGTATATACCCTTCCTCCACTGCCTCTCCTTCCCAAGGTACTCCTAAAGGTCAGACAAGAGAAGCCAAAAATGATACTGATTGCGCCAGACTGGCCACGCCAGCACTGGTACCCAATCCTAAAGGGCTTGTCTCAAGGTCCAGCATGGATATTGCCTCAAACTTCTCACTTGCTGACCCAACATAACAATCCGATCCTGCACAGCCAACTCAGGACCTTAAATCTGGCAGCATGGCGGATAATGTAGCCATTCAGAACACTCCTCTTTCAAAAGCTGTTATGGATGTTATCTTGGAGACCAGGAGGCCCGGTACCAGAAAATCTTATGCAGAAAAATGGAAGAGATTCTGTGCTTGGAACAAGGCATTGACACGTATGTACCAAACATTCCTCAGATTTTACACTACCTAACTGAGATGCTGGACAAAGGCCTTTCTTTTTCATCAATTAAGATTCATGCCTCTGCCATTTCAGCCCATTACAATACGGAACCACCTATCTTTTCTCATCCTTTAATAAGGCAGTACCTCAGAGGGGCCAAAAACATCAGGCCTCCAAGGAGAGCACCAATTCCGGCATAGGACCTCAATTATGTCTTGGAAAAACTCACACTGCCTCCTTTTGAGCCAGCGTCTACAGCTGATATAAAATTCTTATCCTGGAAAACAGCTCTACTCCTAGCAATAACCTCTGCAAGACGAGTCACGGAGTTACAAGCACTCATGGCTGTGGAACCTTTTATCATTTTTCATCCAGACAGGGTTTCTCTGAGGACAAACCCAACATTTATGCCTAAGGTGGTGTCCAGTGTGGCCCTCAACCAAACCATTCACTTTCCCACCTTTTATCCAAACCCACAGAACAAGGGTGAGAAAATTCTGCATTCTTTGGACATAGGCAGCTATGCGTCTGTTTGGACAGAACTAAAGCTTTCAGAAAGACTGAGCAACTTTGTGTCATATGTTGCAGGATCACAAGGAAAGGCTATCTCAAAACAGACTATTTCTAAATGGATAGGTCATTGCATCCGTTTCTGCTATTCTCAGCATGGCAAATCAGTGCCTAATGGCATTAGGCCTCATTCTACCAGAGCAGCAGCTACTTCAGCAGCCTTCCTCAGAGGAGTACCAACCAAAGCCATCTTAGAGGGTGCAACTTGGAGTTCAGTGCACACTTTTACAAAGCACTACCACTTACCTCTTTACTCTAAATCCAGAGCAGGCTTTGCCACTGCAGTTCTGCAGGACCTCATAGCCTCTCCTAATCCTGTTTAGACCCAGCCACCCATCCTCTGCTTTGGGATTCAACCAAAGAGTAATGACTGCAACAGTGAAACACTAACATAGTACAGTTGTGTACCTACCATAAATGTAGATGTTCGAGTGGATTCACTGTTGCAGTCCAGGTTACCCTCCCTCCGTCCTCCTTTCTTTTGCTGGGGTTTATCTGTACTTCTCTATTCTGTACAACCTATGTGGTGTATTTGCTGGTAGATGAAGGAAATGTGTCCTTACTGCATGTATGTTTATTGACATAATATATTTAGCCTATCCTTTTGGGGGCACCTGACGTCTGGGGCAAGAAAAACTGAATGGCGTCGGCTGCATCTTTTATACCCCTGGCACACTGCCGTCAGGGAAGAAGCGACAGCAACCGACGCCGGACCAGGACTTTGGAATTCAGGCTGACTGCAGGTAGCCTGCCAGCAAGATAACCCAAGAATAATGACTGCAACAGTGAATGCACTCGAACATTTACATTTATTTTAGGCACACAACTGTACTTTCCTCTAGTAAGACTATACATGAGGCTTCATGTGGCTCCTACTGACGTAGTGGTATGCTTCACATCTTGTGTCCCAGACAACATTTATTTTGGTGGATGAAGCCAGAGAAAGACTTTTGGAGTCGCCTTTTCACCCCATCTCAACCCAGGGCCATAGCGACCATGGACGCTTCCCTGATAGGGGGGGGCTTTTTCAGGGAAAGACTGTCCAAGGCACGTGGTCAACTATAGAGGCCTATCTGCATATCAGTGTTCTAGAACTGAGGGCAATGCTTGTAGCATTGCAAGCATTCCAGTCTGTCCTCCTCCTGTCAGGGACAATTGCTATCCAGTCTGACAACATGTCAGTAGTCTGGTACATCAACAAAGGTTGGGAGGGTGGCCTAATGGTTAAGGTGTTTGCCTTGCAAACACAAGGTGCAGGGTTTGAATCTCACAAGAGATAATTGGCTAAAATGATAAATCAGGGCAGTTAGGCTAGTAGTAATATAGTACTAATCTATGAACCTATGAAAGTGAATAATGGGGGTTTACACAACAGCAAACAGAACATACATACATATGAGGAAATGGATGGGGAATGAAGAGAAAGGGGTCTTCAGGGCCTAGCTACTCTAGCACCCAGCACCCAATGTTCTTCTAGGGGGGGGTGGTGGGGCTTTGGCTAAACACTTTACAAACACAACAACACAAGGTGCAGTTTAGTCTCACAAAACTGGCTAGGCTAGGCTTAAAATAAAAGCAAGTTAGGATAGTTACTAACCTAAACCTACTATGAACCTATGAACCCTACCCCTACCCCACCCCCTACCCCAGACAGAGCCTCAGAGGCACGCAAAAAAAATAAAATAATATATATAATAGGTAAGGTGGCCTAAGAAGCAAAAAGCCAGCGCACAAAGCGTAAATAAATGCCGGCAGAAGCTGCCTATGAATGAACCTATGAACCTATGAACTAGGGGGAATTAAGTCCTACCCATTGTGTCGAGAGGCCATGAGAATTTGGCAATGGGCGATAGCTTCCAACCGCTTTCTGACTGCAACGCATATCCCCGGGATTTCCAACGTGATTGCAGACAAGCTGAGCAGATGTATACTACTGCCTCACGAGTGGTCTCTCAATCCAGTCATTGCGGTGAAGATCTGTAGCCGCTGGGGCCAGCCTTGCTGCGACCTGTTTGCCTCCCCAGCAAATCACAAATGCAGCAGCTACTTTGCCTTAATTACCCCACGGGGGGGGGGGGTCCCCGAGGGACACACTGCACGGTTGGCCCACGGGACTTCTGTATGCTTTCCCTCCCCTTCTCTTAATTCCTCAATTTATTTATTTCACATTTGTTAACTAGGTTAGTCCAACTGAGTTTGCAAACCCATTTTCAGTGGAAACCTGAGGGGAAAAGCCCCAGCAAACATAAGTAAAGACAGTGACAATATACAAATATTAAATAATCACAATACAAAATAATTGTAAAAAAAATAAAAAGGTTAAGTATTTGATTTGCATTGCATTGATAGTAAGCAACACATTTTCAGTGGAGACCCAAGGGGAAAGAGCCCCAGCAAACCTAAGCAACGGTAAGCATACTGGAGAAAAACTATTACAAGTAGTGCAACTATGAAATTAATTATAAAGAGAAAAACAAAAGAAAAAATATGAACATTAAGGGTTGCACTGATAGCAGTGGCCTAAATTTACTACATATAAGAGTAAAAACAAAGATAATCATTCAAAAGAAGGAAAATGTACAGACATTGATAGGAAGTAATGGGAAAAAAGATAAATAATGTGGAGAAGGGAGGGGGAGAGAGGAGGGGGCTATAGTAGTAGAGCTGAGTGTTTAGGAGGTTAGTTTAAGCAGAAGTTACTAACAAAGAAAGAAAGTTAGGAGATGCAACAGGTTATATACAGTAGGACAGACTAAGACTACTTGTGGTCAAGGCAGTGGCATAATTTCAAGTTTAGTAGGTGGGATTTAAGCTCCTTTTTAAAACTGGGAAAGGAAAGGTTGGATCTAATATGGAGAGGGAGTTTGTTCCAATTTAGTGAGACAGAGTGTTTGTAATTTGCCAGTATTCCTTTTGGGTTTATAAACAGAGAAGGTGCTGATCAGCACTCTGGAGAGGCGGGGGGGGGGGGAGAGTAGAGTGCAACATGGGAGGTGAGAGCAGGGCAGGCAGAGGGGTTGTTGAGTATGGAAAAGGTACTGTGGAGTTGATTGAAGGAGAAGGTGCAGAAATTCCAGCCACTGAAGTTTGTTTAGTGAGAGGCAGTGATGCGATGAGAGTGGTTGGTTTAGAATAAATCTGGCAACTTTGTTGTATGTTTGCTCCAGTTTCTGCATTGAGATAGTTTGGATATTGGTAAGGCTGGGGGAAGCGTATAGAGGACTAGGTAAGAGAAATGCCGAGCAAGAGTGCATTTAGTGGCAATAGTGAGGAATTTTTTGTTCCCATAATGTAGTCCAAGTTTTTGCTGGATTTTTTTGATGGCCTGTTGTATGTGCAAGTCAAATTTTAGTCGGTCATCAATTATTACCCCAAGGAGTTTGGTGTGACAGGCAGGGGGAGATAGTGGTGCTATCTATGGAAGAAAGAGAAAAGTTGGATTTAAGGTGGGAAGAGTGTCTGAGGTAGGAGGAGAGTGAGTTTAGTTTTTTCGGGTTAAGGATTAGTTGATTATTTCTGAGCCATTTTTCAACAGAGAGTTGCCACCTTTGTGCAGAGGAGTGGTATAGAAGGATTTCCATATTTCTGGTACGATTACTGAATGGAGTAGTTGATTAAGATAGGTACAGGATATGCAATAGTCAGCAGCAATTTTTAGAAATTGAGGCGGGAGTTTATCAGTGGACGGCGAGCATGGTTTTAGTTTAAGAAGCAGTGATGTGATATATTCAGTTTAAACAGGTTGCAAGGTAAAAGGCTGAGAGAGAGAGGAACATAGAGGTTTAGGGGGAGGTGAGGGTGATACTGAAGAGTTGGGATGAGCAGAGTTACCAGAGGGTAGGAATTTTAGGGATGCTGTCTATGAAGTGTTGAGTAAGTCTGCAGTTTCAGAGGGAGAGTGATAGGGGAAAGGGTTAGGGATGGTAGGAGTACCAGTGTGGAACAGGGAGTTGATAGTACTCCAGAAATTTTTGGGGTCATTAGGGTGAGAGCTTTGAAATTTAGTGAAATATTGGCATTTATCCAAAAATAAGTTTCTTTACACTATTTCTGAGTTGCTTAAAACCTTGGAGCAAGGTGGGAGTTTTAGTGGTTTGCCATTTTTTTCCAAAGAGTATTGCTTTCATGCATCAAAGCATGAGTAGCTATGGAGAGCCAGGGTGCAAAATTAGATTTGATTCTGATTTTGCAAGTTGGGGCAAGAGAGTTTAGGACATCAAGGAAAATGTGGTTAAACTTAGTAACAGCATCATTGAGTGGGAGAGTTTTTTAGGAAAGACTAGTTGATGGAGTCTATAGTTAAAGGTTTCAGGGGAAAAGTTAGTCAGTTTTCTGCAATCACTGTAGAGATGGGGCTTAGAGAGGCGAGGAGAGTGCCTTAAGATAGGGATGGGAGAATGGTCACTAATAAAGTTAAGGAAGGTAGAAGGGTTACAATAGTTGTTTGG
Organism: Protopterus annectens; assembly: GCF_019279795.1. Lineage (NCBI taxonomy): Eukaryota > Metazoa > Chordata > Ceratodontiformes > Protopteridae > Protopterus > Protopterus annectens. The sequence continues at coordinate 283,846,710 of NC_056748.1, read as the reverse complement.
AGAGTTAGTCAAGATCCATTCAGTTGTGAAACCAGTAACGTTTTAACTGTAGTGGGTAGGGGTAGTGATCAATTGTGAGTATCCATACAAGTTTATGAAATGTTGAGGTGAGTCACCAATAAGGGAGTTCCAATCTATATTAACATCTCCAAGAATGATTGTTTCATAGGGGATGGAGGTGTTTATCTAGGAGAGGGATATGTTCAAGGCTAGGGATGTTTTTACCTGGGGGGATATAAATAGAGGCAATAGCAAACTTCCCATAGTTATTCAGGTGGCAGTCTAGGAGCAGTAGTTCAGCAGGGGAGAAACTAGGGAGGGTAATGTCTATAGGTGTTAGTGTCAGTGAAACAGAGTACAAGATAGCTACCCACTGCCTTTTTGGGTGCCCTATCAGACCTATAGATATTGCATTGATGTGGGAGAAATTCAGAGGAATTGATATGAAGTTTTAGCCACGTTTCCGATAGGGCCAGGATGTGAGGTTTGTGTTGGGCCAACCATGCGTGAAGCTCTGACATTTTGTTATTTAGGCTTTGTATGTTTATTACAGAGATAGAGAGATGTTTGAGGCTGGGAGATGTTTAAGTATGCTTTTGGGGGGGGGGGGGCAACAGATGAAGGTGGAGGGAGAGAGAGGGGAGGGACCAGGATTGGGATGGATGTCACCAGAAACCAGAAGAGCAACAACTAGATGGAAAAGGTCAGGTTTGTCAGTAAGAGGAATAGGGTACTTCGAGTTTGGGCTTAGGAATAAGAGCGTGGTAGGCCACAAGTTTAAATTTAAGACATTAAAAAGGGGGAGAGACAGAAAAAAGAGGGCGAAATAGTCAGTGGAGCTTGGTTATATGTTGGAAGAGGTATGGGAAAGGGAATAGTGGGGGAAATGGGAAAGATATGGAGCTCAGTGTGGTAGGAAGTGCTTAGGGCTAGTGAGATTGAAAGTGGGAGAAATAGTAAGGATAGCATTGTGTGATGGAAAAAGGAGGGGGGAAGAGTTATAGGGAAAAATAAAGAAGTATATTAGGGAAGGGTGGTGGCTAGAAGTAAGCAGTATGAGGGAAGGAACGGTATCGAAGGGTGGAAATAGTGAATATGTAAGGAGATAGTAGGTGTGCTAGGGAGTGAAAGAGTTAAGTGTGAGAGAGGAAAGCCACAGAGGAGGCAGCCCAAGGTGGGCAGGGAAAAGGGGGAAGGTTGGTGAGAGCACAAGTTATAGTGGTGGGAGGGGGGCTGTGGGAGTGACAAGACACAAGATGAAAGTTTGCATTTTAAGGATACTTGGGGTGGATGGAATTCGGGGGTGGGAGTTAAGTGAAGCGAGCCCAAGCAGAGCGGGCAGGACCACACCACACCACAGGTAAGTTTAATGTAATGGCGTAAAACCTGCACTCAGCATTTTAATTTTACTTACTTTTACCAGGAAAGACAGACCAACAGTATACAATTTTGATGTTTTTGTCAGGGCTAATGTCAGCCAGATAAGTAAAACTTTCAAACCGGAATCTATGTCTGAGTGTTAGAAAGTTACAAGGTATAGCTGTAAAGGTTAGAGTCTGAGAAACAAATGTGTAAGTTGGTTTACTTTAGTTACAGGAGAAGGAGGCAAAAAATAAAGCAGAAAGAGCCCTATGGCTGACCAAAATGGTGACTTGCTGTGTTACACAGCATGGTAAAAGAGAGCTTAACAAACATTCTTTATATTTGTAACCAACACTGTTTAATTGTTGGGAGAGAAAAGTTTTTGTTAGAGACTGTGATGACCAATTGCAATCTCTAAAGATTTCTAAAGAAGGCCCTTCGGCTGAGAAGCAGAGTAATCCTCATTACACCCCATTGCTCCTGACAAGTTTGGTTTCCCTTCCTTTGGCCTCGCTTAATATACCAAGTATGGATTTTGGATCCAACTCAAGAATTGATCTCGCACCCGCAAGGGTTGACTCACCCAAACATATCCAGTCTCAAGCTGACAGCTTGGTTTCTCCACTTCCAGTAATTGCCAGGCAGAATAACCTTACCTCCCCCAGTACATGATATCCTTCTCACTTCACGTAAACCATCCACCAGGAAATCTATCTTAGCAAGTGGAAGAGATTCCTTATTTGGTCCCGACAAAGATAACTAGACCCTTGTTCAGCTCCTTTTAGTGTGGTTTTGGATTATCTGTCAGCTCTTCTTCATTCAGGAGCAGCAGCCTCCACCATCCGAGTGCATTTAACTGCTATCTCAAACTTCCATAATGGATTCCAAGACTCATCCTTAATCTCCCACCATCTCTGTAAAGCCTTCTTGAAAGGGGTCTCGCATATCAGACCACACTTCAAAGAACAGATCGAACCTTGGAGTTTAACACTAGTACTGAAATATCTGACACAATCACTTTTCAAACCTGCTGCCACTTGTGATATAAAATTCTTATCCTGGAAATCACTATTAGTAGCCATCCCCTTAGCAAGACACATATCTGAGCTTCAGGCCTTGTGCATAAAACGCCCTTGCATGGTCTTTCATAAGGACAGAGTTTCACTCTGGACTAACACTTCTTTTCTGTCCCAAGTTATTTCAGATTTGACAATTAACCAGACAATTGACCTACCAGTCTTTTTTCCTAAGTACTCTAATAAAGGAGAATACCGCCTTCATTTCCTGGATGTACATAGACAATTACAATTTTATCTAGACCGAACTAAATCAATACGTAAATCAGACCAGTTGTTTGTTTCCTATTCCGGCCCTAAATTGGGAAACTCTGTTTCTAAAGTGACCTTATCTAAGCGGTTGAGAAACTGTATATCCTTGGTCTATCAACATAATAAAATTCCTCTGCCGAGCAAGGTCAAAGCACACTCCACCAGATCAGTGGCAACTTAAAATTCAAAGGCTTCAATGGATGATATCTGTGCAGCTGCAACTTGGGTTACCCCTCATACCTTTATCACTCATTACAAATTGGAATTGGTCTCCAGGGGGAGAGCATCCTTTGGTTCAAGGGTACTCAGGAACATCCTTCCATAAGGGCCTCCCAGAACATAAAGTAGCTAGGGATTCTGTCCCATCAGTAAGGAATGAATGAAGATGAACAGCAGCAGATAAAGAAGTTATGTTCTTACCATAACCTTCCATTTGTGTTCATCTTTATTCATTCATTCATTACGTCCCACCTTCCTTTCCCCCTCCAAGGGGCTCCTGGAGGTTTGGATTTGGTCCAAATCCCGCATTAATAGACGTGCTCAGAAAAAGCCTCTGCTTTCTTTATCACGGGCAAACTTGATCTGAGGTAACAGGGAGAGGGGCGCTATGGGTAAAGCTTAGCTCGAGAGTTTTTTGGCTGGCACGAGCTTGTTATAAGGCCGACTCTGTTCTGAGGACGGATCTGACACCCATCAATAATGAATGAATGAATGAAGATGAACAACACAGATTGAACATTATGGTAAGAACATAACTTTTTTTTTTCTTCAGCTCAGGTCAAGGTTTAGTAATTGTTGAGGCATATGGAAGGTGCCCTTGAATCTTTGGAAGCTTAACCAGCTGTTGTGTCCTTATCAGAGTATAACTCGTGTAGTTAAGGCTACAGCAGCAGCAGTGTTCATTTTGAAGATCTAATGTTATGGTAAGCTTACTTACACAACTGTACGTGCCTCAAGAGTTTTGGAAAGGAAGATGAAACTAGAGCCTGAGAACAAATGGGGCCGCATGCTTTTGTACCCTCTGTGAAGAGACGGTTAACCATAGTTTTGGGGTATCTTTTATAGATCCATTCACTTACTGGGGCAAATTGTGCAGTGGGGAAAGGATAGATGTTCTTCGTGTTTCACTGTTTCAGTCATTACATTTGGGTAATCCTGGTGGCAGGTTGCCCTCAGTCGGCCTGAATTCCAAAGTCTTGGATCCTGCGTCGGCTGTCGTCGCCCCTTCCCTGACGTCAGGTCGTCGGGTATAAAAGCAGCAGCCGACGCCATTTTCTTAAGTCTTTCTTACCGCGCGGTGCCCGAAGCAGAAGCAGTTCGCAAGTGCCGGTCGGCCGACTCCTGAGATTTTCGAGTTCGAATTTCAGATCCGAAGTCTTCTATAAAGCTAAGTACCCCGTTGGGGAAACTTTTTTCGTGCTCCAGAACCGATGTCAGAAAAAGTTAATAATTGTATTTCTTGTGGGAAGCAAATACCTCATTAAGGACTTTCATTCTTACTGTATTCCTTGCCTAGGCCCTGATCATAACTATCTAGGTTGTTGGTTTGTGCTAGATTTAACCAGCGCACTATTAAGCGTCAGTATGATTGTGCTTTAAACTACTTTGGCCGCAGGTTTAATTATCCAGAAATGTCGTCGGAAAGCCATCCGACAACCGGAGTTCACAAAAAAATGCAAAGAAAAAGAAACAGCTGAGGCCCAAACCCGACGACGAAGCTTCTCCTAAGCCAGTTGCCGGTTCGCTGGTTCTCAGTGAGGTGCTTTCGCAGCCCCTGACAACCGCTACTTTAGAGTCGCAGGCTGCTACCGACTACCACGTGGAGTCTGCCATGCCACTGGAAACTCAAGGTATTGGAGCCTCTGACGCTAATCCTTCAAATGGGTCCGGAGCCGCTGAGCAGGCACCGGCTTCTGAGGGTGTATTCAGACCCAAACATCTATACATTAAACCGACTTCAAAGGCAAAGACTAAAGCACCTTCAAAGGCAAAGAAGAAAACTCAAGAGCCACGTGGACAGGCCTCCATGCCCAAAAAACAGATGCTCAAAATGGCTGAAGACTTGATTACCTTGATCAGAGGTTCCCATCCCCCTCCTGATAAGCGGCCTAGGCAAGAGACTGACTATGACTCTTCAGATCAGGTTTCCATTTCTTCTGATTCCTCTTCTGATCAGGAATATTCTTTTCCCCCCCATGAGGATTCTGATGCTGAAGAATCCATACTTTCAACTTCTCCTCCTGAGGAGTATTCTTTTGGGGAAACCTTACATACCATGAGGGAGCATTTCCACTGGGAGACCCAAGATTTTTCAGAATCTAAAAAGAGGCTCAGGGATTTCCTGTTACTACCTCAGCACAAGCCATTAGCCATCTGTCCTGTTTTACACATTGTAGATGTGTTTTCGGAGTCTAGCCTTACCCCTGACTCCTTGCCTCCAGCTCCTGTTAAGCCTGACAGATATTACAGGGTTCTTGACTCTCATAAATTCCTTTTTAAAAACCCTGCTGCAGACCCAGAAACTATTTCTCAGGGTCCCAAGGGAGTCGCGGCTTCTGCTGCAAAAAACCCTACCCCTTCTGACAGGGATTCTAGGGCACTGGATAGATGGGGAAAAAGGTTTACACATCTGCTACCTTGGCTATAAGGGCCTTAAACTGTCAGTTTCATATGCTCAAATATCAGCAACATGTCATGGCATTGCTTAAACAGAAAATGTTAAACTCTGAATGTGCAGAAAACAAGGAAATGCAGGATATATTGCATGCAGCTGAACAAGTTGGAAAGCATACTTTGCAATGTGGTTTTGATTCTTTAGAGGCCTCCTGCAGGGCCGCAGTTACAGGTTCTGTAATTAGAAGGCATGCTTGGTTAAAGGAACAAAATCTGCCTGATCATGTTAAAGTTAAATTATTAGATGCACCTTTACAGCATGATACTTTGTTTGGTGTTAAAATGGCGGACAAGGCTAAATCTATGCAAACAGTCAAAGATTTCTTACAAGTACAGCCACCTAGGTTTAGTAGACACTGGCCAACAAAGAATTGGTCCTTTCTTCTGTCAGACAAACCTCAAAGGGGCAGACCCAGATGCCCTAGAGGCAGATCCCAGGCGTAAGGTTCATACAGGTCAAAGCAATGGGGTGCTTCTACCTCCAAAAGTGGAGAAGACAAATTACAGCTTTACAGGAAACAGTCCCAATGACTTCCCTCTGCCTGCACCAAGCACTTATTTCCTGGCAGCACCCTTAGGGGGAAAATTAACACTTTTTTTCTCAAAATTGGCACATTATAACCCAGGACAAGTGGGTTCTAAATATCGTGAAACAAGGCTACAACTTCCACTTCCATACCCTGCCAAAGGGAAACGGCTGGCCAAATCTGCCAAAAAATCAATGGGCAGAGGCACAAAAACAAGTCTCATCCCTCATGGACATGAGGGCCATTCAACAAGTGCCAGAGCAAGAGCAGGGACAAGGATTTTACTCAAGACTGTTCTTGGTACCCAGAAAGGACAAGGCCTGGAGGCCAATACTGGACCTATCTATTCTGAACACATTCCTGGATATACCAAAATTCAAAATGTTGACTTTGCAGCAGCTTCTGCCCATGCTGGGCAAGAACACTTGGCTTGTAACTTTAGACCTAAAAGAGGCATACTTGCATGTCCCAATCAGACAAATATGCAGAAGATACCTCAGATTCAAGGTTGGCTCAATGCATTACCAATTCTCTGCACTGCCCTTTGGCTTATCTACTGTGCCCAGGGTCTTTACAAAGTGCCTGGCACCAGTAATTGCATTCTGCAGACTGAGGAATACAAATATATCCTTACTTGGATGACTGGTCTCATTCAAGCAGAGAACAAGGACATCCTTCTACAGCATCTGGCGTTTGTGAAAAAACTTCTAACATGTCTAGGGTACTCAGTCAATGAAAAGAAATCAAAACTAGTACCTTCTCAAGAGATATTCCTGGGTGCAAGCTTAAATACAACTGCCCAGATGGCTTATCTCACGCCAGACAAAGGCAACTGACTACCTATTTCAAAATATTAGCAACAAAGGCCCAGTTATCTGCAAGAAAAATTCTGCAGGCTTTGGGCTTTATGGCATCCTGCATCCTACATCCCACTCATTCCATATGCAAGACTGCATTTGAGGAAACGTCAGTAGTACCTAAAAAGTGTTTGGACTCAACATTGCCACAGCATGGAAGCTATAATTACTCTCATTCCCTGCCTGCAACAGGAGTTTCAATGGTGGGCAAAGGCTCATCACCAAAACAAGGGGCAGCCATTCATATTACCCACAGCCAGGCAGACACTAACAACGGATGCATCAAATTATGCTTGGGGGGCCCACATTGCAGGAAGATGCATTCAAGGAACATGGACCTCAAACAAAATGCATCTACATATCAATCAAAAAGAGATGCTAGCTGTTCAAAATGCCCTGACAGCCTTCAAGGACCTACTTCATCCAGGACAACTATTGATAAAGACAGACAACACCACGGTTATGTGGTATATAAACAAGCAGGGGGGCACACATTCTTACCCCCTTTGCAGACTAGCCGTGACTTTGTGGGACACAGCATTGACTTACCAAGTGCATCATCAGGCACAATACCTGCCAGGAAGGAAAAAATACTCTGGCAGACGAACTAAGCAGAAACTTCATGGATCTCCATGAGTGGCAACTGGATCCACAAGTCTTCAGCACGATAACAAGGAAATGGGGATGCCCGGACATAGATCTATTTGCCTCCCCTCACAACTACCAACTAAACAGATTCTGCACAAGGATTTATCACAGACAAGCATGGAAAATGGACACCCTATCCTTCAGCTGGAAAAACCTATCCGTATATGCCTTTCCCCCTCTGCCTCTCCTCCCCAAGGTACTCCTAAAGGTCAGACAGGAGAAGCCAAAGATACTGATTGCACCAGACTGGCCCCGCAAGCACTGGTATCCAATATTAAGGAGCTTGTCTCAATGCCCAGCTTGGACCTTACCTCAAGTACCGCATCTACTGTCCCAGCAAAACAATCAGATTCTGCACAGCCAACTGAGGACTTTAAACCTGGCAGCATGGCGGATACTGTAGTCATACAAAAAACACACCTCTCAGCAAAGCTGTGATGGATGTCCTTTTGGAAGCCAGAAGGCTTAGTACTAGAAAATCTTATGCTGGAAAATGGAAGAGATTCTGTGCTTGGAACCAGGCACAAGGAGCAGATACAGCTGTGCCAAATATTCCTCAGATTTTACAATACTTAACTGAGATGCTGGACAAAGGCCTATCTTTCTCATCTATTAAAATTCATGCCTCTGCCATTTCGGCTCATTACAATGGAGAGCCACCAATCTTTTCCCATCCCTTATTAAAACAGTACCTCAGAGGAGCCAAAAATGTAGGGGCTCCAATGAGATCACCAATGCCTGCATGGGACCTAACTATGTCTTGGAAAAACTCACCCTGCCTCCTTTTGAGCCAGCTGCTACTGCTGATATAAAGTTTTTATCTTGGAAAACAGCTCTGCTCCTAGCAATAACTTCTGCAAGACGAGTTTCAGAGCTACAGGCACTCCTTGCTGTGGAACCTTTTATCATTTTTTTTATCCGGACAGGGTCTCCCTGAGGACAAAACCAACATTTATGCCTCATGGTGTCCAGTGTGGCTCTTAACCAAACCATTCATCTGCCAACTTTTTATCCAAATCCACAGAACAAGGGGGAAAGAAGTCTGCATTATTTGGACGTACACAGACAGCTTAGATTCTGCTTGGACAGAACCAAAGTTTTCAGAAAGAGCAATTACTAGTGGCATATGCTGCAGGATCACAAGGAAAGGCTATCTCAAAGCAGACTATTTCAAAGTGGATAGGCCACTGCATTCGTTTCTGCTACTTATACCATGGCAAGCCAGTGCCTAAGGGCATTAGGCCACATTCCACCAGAGCTGCAGCCACTTCAGCAGCCTTTCTCAGAGGAGTACCAACCAAGGACATTTTAGAGGCAGCTACTTGGAGTTCAGTGTACACCTTTACAAAGCAACTATCATCTGCCACTCTACTCTAAATCCAGGGCAGGCTTTGCCACTGTAGTTCTGCAGGGCCTCATAGCCACTCCTAATGCTGTTTAGCTCCAGCCTCCCAACCATAGCTTTGGGAATCTACCCAAATGTAATGACTGCAACAGTGAAACACGAAGAACATAGTACAGTTGTGTACACTTACCATAAATATAGATGTTGGAGTGTATTCACTGTTGCAGTCCAGGTTACCCACCCGCCATCCCCACTTTTCTTCTGAAGGAACCTATCCTTCCTTCTCTGATTTATACAACCTATGTGGTATATTTGCTTGTGGATGAAGGTAAAGTTTATTTTGCATGTAACTTTGTACATACATATACATTTTGGCTACCCTTTTAGGAGGCATCTGACATCTGGGGCAAGAAAAACTACAGAAAATGGCATTGGCTGCTTCTTTTATACCCCTGACGACCTGACTTCAGGGAAGGGGTGATGACTGCCGACGCAGGACCCAAGACTTTGGAATTCAGGCCGACTGAGGGCAACCTGCCAGTAGGATTACCTAAATGTAATGACTGCAACAGCGAATACACTCTTAACATCTACATTTATGGTAAGTGGACACAACTGTACTTTTTTTTCCCAGTTAAGTTCTCATAAGTATGTGGTAAATGAAGGATGAGAAGCGTGGCAGCCTTGACATCATAGATGCTGTTAAATATGAATCTAGTGTTATTGATTGCTTAAATTATAGTGTTATAAACAAGTTACAAATAGGGATGGGACAGATACAGACTTTTCTCCTCAGTTTCCTGATTCAGACTGAGGAGAGCTTGGTTTCTGATTCTCCCTGTGGGGGTTCTCTGTCTGAGATTATTTCCAGAATATGCCATTGTTTCCCTCAGAAAATACAAAGAGCAGGGGATTTCAGTTGTATGTTTGAAAAAAGATAAGTTGCAAGGAAAATATTATAGGTACTAGGCTATTGGCCCAAGGGCCTAAGTAAGCCTAGCCAACAAGGTTCCCTGGCTTATGCCACTCAAGAAAGTTATTAAACTTCCTGCATCAGCTAAGGCTTTAAACAAATGAGTAGTTAACAGTTTGAAAGATCTAGCATTGTATACAGCAAACAAATTATTTTTTACTCATTTGTACACCCATGGAACTCAAACTCGTATAGATAGAATTTATATTTCATCAGATATTTGTAATAAGTTTTTGAAAGCTATATATATATATATATATATATATATATATATATATATATATATATATATATATATATATATATATATATATATATACATACACACACATACACACACACACACACATATATATATGTATGTATATATATATATATATATATATATATATATATATATATACACACACACACACACACACACACACACACATATAAACATATATAAACATATAAACATGTAGATTAAAAGATGAAACCTAGACATTTTCAGCTAATAAAATTCTGACAAATGAAAAACTGAAAAATTTTAGGAAACGTCTGTTAGATCAGATTGATGAATTTATTGTATTTAATGATAAGGAAATTAGTAAATTAATTCTATAGCAAACTTTAAACATGTACATTAGAGAAAAAATGGGAAAAAGGTCTAATAAAATTAAAGAATGGGGCAAAGAATTAGCTAATATTTAAAAAGGATTACATAATACTTGATTAGAACAAAATACAACAAAAGTTAATAGACAAAATAACATAATTAACTTCACAATACCAAAAAGTATGTCTTGTAAAGTTTAAATATCTCTAGAAAAAGTTGATACATAGAAAACTTAAATACATAATTTAATAAATCCATTAACCAGTAAAAGCATATCAGATATAGGAGATATGCTTTCACTTAAAGATTATGAAAAACAAATGATAATATCCATATAAAAGGTAATGTATTAAATATTTTTAAAGAAAAATATTAATATGGAATTGGAAGAGGCATAAATAGAAAAAAATCTCTAAACACAATTAAAGAAGCAATTAAAAAGTAAGATTAAGAAAGCATCAGGATTTCATTCCTGTGGGAATACATAAATAACTTCATGACAAAATAGTTTTTCTGTTGGGTGAGGTTTTTGAATTAATTCAGTATCATAAACATATTCTTCCCTCATGGAAATTTACTTTATCGCATTATAAATTAGGGGAAAAGGTAATTAGTTTCTTCATCTATGTTAAATGTTTGATTTATAAAATCTTTGCAACAGTACTATCCAGTAGAATAAGAGAAATTGTAGGCAGTGTTATTAATAAAGATCAGACTGGTTTTATCCCAAATAGATTAACTTATGATAATGTAAGAGTAACTGCAATAATAGATTTAGCCAATAACCAAAAGAAAAAAAAGCAGCTTTACTAATATTGATATTGAAAATGCCTTTGATTAGGTAAACTGTAATTATTTATTTAAAACATTTATGAACTGTAGATTTTCAGAGGGCTTTGTAGAGTTGATAAGGAATCTTTATATAAGGTCTAAAGCTTTTAAGAAATGGGTACATTTATATCTCAGAAATTGTAACTTCTACGAAAATAAGATAAGGTTGTCCATTATCACCATTACTTGCTTTAACAATAGAGCCATTTACAAATAGTGTTAGATATAACAAAGATATAGAAGATTTTAAAGTTAGTAAAAAGAAATGGGCAAATTTAGTTTCTTGAATGAGTATCAGTCATAATAAAACTGAAATTATTTTAATTAAACTTTTAATTCTAATTTTAAAAACAAATATAAATTTGAATTGGATAAAAAAACATCAAATATTTAAGAATAACTATTCATTCTGATATTAGTTGTATTCTAATTTTAGTAAGATTATTGATGAAATAGCATCCTCAATCAGTGGAATGTGTACTGCTTTACATTTGAAGAAGGTTTAATGCTTATAAAAATGGTTATATTACCTAAAGTACTTTGTCTTACAATCTATAGCTATGATCCTAAGTAAAACTCTGATGCAAAAACTGGAAAAAATTTAGTTTCATTTTTATGGCATTCAGTGAAACGAAGAATTGCTTATAAAGCATATAAGAAAATGGGGGTATGAAGGGATACTTTTTCCAGATTTTGAATCTTCTATTTTAGCAGCAGTTTTTGAACATAATTGTACTATGGTTAGATCATTATATTTGTATTGAGTGGAAAAATATACATGAGCAAATGATAAATTATTGTACTTATAATTTAAGTAAAAATAAAATTGTACGTTTTATGGCTATTGAAATATTTAAAGGAAATATAATAAAATTAGACTCAAATTATATAAAATTGATATTAAACAGTTTTAGAAATTATTTTTTAGTGTTCTATGTTTTAAGAAATTGATATTTATAATATTGACAATTGCATTTATACCAGGATTTATAGAAAGTCAAAACCTTAATATGATTTCTCTTTTAAGTGTATTGCTTTGGTATGACTGGTTAAGAATTCATTAACTTTAGAACAAATGAGGAAGTATAGCAGTCCTAGAGTCATTTTATGTAGTATCCTTGAAAAATGTAAGAACCTGTTGAACTTTATGAATAGAAATGAACAACATAACTTCCCAAAAAATTTTGGAATATTTTATTTCTACTATATATATGAAAGTAATACATTTAACAGCGGACTCTCAAAACTGTACAAAACTATACTTGATAGTAAAAGGAATCTTAAGTTTTGGAAATTTGCTGAATTGTTAGAAGAAATAATGAGAAAAAAGTAAATTCTGATGCTGAAATCTGTTAGTGTATCATCAGGTGTTTATTGGAAAATATTCACTTGGACATATATTCATAGTTTTGTTATACCATGTAAAATTTCAAAATTTAGTAAATTAGATGCATCTAAATGTCCAAGTTATGGTAAATCAGTTAAAGCTGACTGGATAGATATTTTTAAAGACTGTGAAAAAATGGATAAATATTGGAAAGATATAAATAACTTTTTCAAGGCTTTTTGACTGGATAAATGTGAACTTAAGAGAGCAACAATATTAGTAAATGCTCCAATATCATCTATTATAATTAGCAACCAATATTTTATGTTTTGGGGTCTCCTAGCTGTTTCTAGGAAAATGTTTTAGTAGAAAATGGAAATTTGACTCAACTCCTTTATTCAAGGATTTTTGTGGTTTTAGCCACCATTTAATGCAACAGTCAGAAAGAAGGAAAGAAGCAAAGATCTGAAAATGATATTATAAAACATTTTTTTGGAATACATTGGAGATGTTATTAATCAAATACAATGAAAACTGAGTATGAAGACTTATATTTAAATTGAAAGATATTTGTTGTTAAATGTAGAAATTTTAAATCTTTCTGTTACATTTGTAAATATGTTAACATTAATAAATATTACTGGAAAAATTATATAAGTTCTTAAAGAATGACTTTCCAGAACCATCGCCCATTCCCCCAGTTCTGTCACCTCTGGAGTATGCGTGCCACTACCTGCAATTTTCCTGACAGTCCGCCTGCTGCCCATAAAAAGGCAGATAGAATGTATAAAGTTCTTCAGTTATAACTTATTTGTATGCTTTATGGTTCCCAAACCTGACTTGGCACCTAGCAGCTATAGATGTAGTTAATCCTACTGCTGCTAAACAATTAGTTAATTGCAATCATACTCTCTTTTAAGGATGGGTAGATTACTGATAAGTTTGGGAAAAAAGTATGTGTACTTATGCAACTTTCATTATCAGAATTTTGAATTCTCAGGCTCTTAAAGTTTTAATCTGTCTAATTGTGAAAGTATGGGAAATATTTTGTCTGCAGTTTCTTGTGAGGAAAATCTGCTTCAAATTGTTTCCTCCATTGTTCCAGTCATAACATACTGTTTACAGTGTGTGTATGTGTATATATATGACTCAGTTGATGCTTCTACCAGGGCTGTTTCCACTGGTATTGTTTTGAAGAGGTTTGCCTGGCTGCATTCTCGGAATCTCTCAGATGAAGTGAAAAAAAAAATGATATTTTAAATTCTCCTCTGGACAGAGATTTAGTTTTTGGCTCCCCTGCTGCAAAGGTTATCGAAATGTGATGAAAGGGGCTAGTTAATACAGGGGATATATTATATTTTATACATGTACATTATACTTGTGTGATTAATTGTAGTTGCAATATTTTTAAACTGCATAGATATTGATTTTAAGTATGCATTTTGATTTGTGCAAGCTTTAAGGTTTTTAGTTTAAGCTTGTTATATCAATCAAATGTTAAGGACATAATTGATTAATTGTTATTATGGGCGGGTTTTCAGAGTGTTTTTTTGTATATAAGATAATGAATTTTACTTTATGTTGTTCTGATGAAGACAGTCTTGTACTGTGGAAAGCGCTTAACCATCGTTTTTTAATAATAAATCAAGTTGTTCCAGCATAGATTCCTGTCTCCTGGTGCTTTTGCTACCTTTGGTTGGTGATTTATATACTTTGTTGACCACCGGGACATTCTTGTTTCGTTTGTAATACAGGGGATCGCTAAGATTTTAACACCCTCCTTTTCCAAATTTTCTAAGGTGTTTGCTAGACCCTCATCATATTTGGCAAAAAATGCAGGCAAACAGATGTTTAGGAAGAAGTGGAAAAGGGGGTTCCAAAAATTCAGAAGCCCCCCAAAACCAAGAACAGTCCAAGCTGGAATGACTACTTAAGGGATCTTGCCCCCCCCCCACTTTTCTCTGTGGCAACAGGTGGTTTCAGACAAATGGGTACTGAAGATTATCCATCAAAATTAAAGTTGTTGGTGGTAGGAATTTCCCCCCTTTTCAGGGGGCAATTCTTCATCCACCAGACCATGCTCTCTTTTTTTCCCCATCCTTCATGAAATGCAGTCCCAGGGAGTTATATAATCAGTTTCTTCTACCAGGTTGGGAAAGGTTTTTATTCAAGGATGTTTTTAGTGCCAAAGAAAGAAAATGCTTAAAGACCAGTTCTGGATATTTCTTAAACTCTTTGTGATAGTGTCCATTTTCAAAATGCTGTTACTTGACAACTGTTAATGGTCCTTCCCCATTTAACTTTCCTGGGAACAATAAATTTAAAAGATGCTTATCAAATCACTGTTCATCCAGACTTCAGAAGTTTTAAGTTTTTTTGGATCATTTTGTCAGTTTTCTACCTTGTCCTTTGTGAGCATTCTTGTTGCAGTGGATAGTCCAGAGTGTCTAGCTCCAGTTACAGCTTATTGCAGGCTAGAGGATATCCACCTTTTCATATTAAACAAATTGCTCATCTTGTAGAGCTTTTTCAAAGTGTTTGGAATCTCTCACTTGAGTGAGAGAGCACTTATACAAGCTTGGATTCCAAGAGAATATCCAAGTCTTTTTTTGACTCCTTCACACAGAATTTTGTTTCTGGGGTGTCAGACACCGAAAGAATACCTCAGAGTTATGAGTCTTGTGGCATCTATGGTTGTCCTGATACCCTTGGGAAGACTCCTCATAGGTTCATAGTTAAGTACTAGGCCAGCTGTCTTTGCAGGACTTTTTTAAACCTAGCTAGTTTTCTCAGTTTTAATGAAGGTGAGAATCAAAGCCTGTACCTTGCATTTGTGAGGCAAATACTTTAAATGTTGTGCTAACCTCCAGCCATTGTACATCTGCTCTTCCATAAATTCAAACAATATCTTAGGATATGTCATAAATGCAGAGCTGGGATTAGAGTCCAGGTCAGTGGACAGTTTGACAAGTAAGAGACAATCGGGTAACTATTGCACCATAGCATGAGAAAAATACAGTGGTATCTGAATTCTCTTTTATCCAGTACCAGCATCCTTTGCCTTTTCAAATCTTTGTGGGATTTGTCATATGAGTAGTCACTGGGTGGAGACAGCAAACCTCTTTAATCCCATGTCTCGTCTTTGCTCTCCCTCTTCTGAAGCAGTCACCACAAATACCGTGGAGTTTACTTGGGGACTAGTTTCAGGAGGGACAAATGTGGAAGGTGTGTGGGACAAGGACAGATGCAAGCACATAACTGTAAAAGAAATGTGTTCCCTGATCAAGCCACTCAACTCTTTGAATCATATTTGATACCACTGACCTCTTCAAGGTTTAATAGACAATACCATAGACGTGTGTACATCAATAAGCAAGGGAGAACCAGGTTATACCTCTTTGCAGATTAGTCATGTTAGCTTGGGATATAGCTTCACAGCACATTCTGTCTTTCTACGAGCATCCTACATTCCATCAGAGCAAAACTGTTTGGCAGACAGACTGAGCAGGACAAGGACAGATCCTCACAAATGGAAACTAGATCGGAGGATCTTTCAAGATTTGATACATGTGTGGGGAGCTCCTTAAGAGACCTGTTTGCATCCTCTCTGAACAGTCAGGTGGCAAGATTCTGCGCAGGACCCCATGCAAGAAGTCCTGCAAGACAGATGCCTTTTTTTCCATGGATAGGAATGTTCTTGGATGCCTTTTCATTTGTTCCATTCATAACCAGAGTATTTCTGAAGATTCTGAAGGAATCCCCCAAGATTATTGTGAATCCTTTCTGGCACAGGCAACAGTATGACCCAAATCAATTTAATCTGACTGGCTGGATGATAGGGTCTTAATTCTCTTTAGGCACCTGCTTACTGTGGACTTGCAGCAGGCACTAATGGACTCGAAAGCCTGCTACTAGAAAATCGTACATTAGCAAATGGTAAAGGTTTTGTAGCTGGTATCAACAACTTAACCAGCACCCATTCAGGGCTAGTTGTTCTCGGGTTTTACAATACTTGTGTGTTACTATCCTATGGCCTTTCTTACTCCTTCATCAAGGTTAGTTTGTCAGCCATTTCAGCATGTCTGCTCATGAATCCTCCTCTTTCAGTAGATTCTCATATCAAAATGTTTTTGAAAAGTTTTTTTATAAGAGGCTTCCAAGAAACCTGGTGGCCCCTCCTTGGGATCATAATTTTGTTTTAAGACTTTCTGTTTGAACCAGCTAACCTGACTGATTTGTGGTTCGTAATATGGAAGATAGATTTACTGATTGCTCTGACCTTTACAAGAAGGTTATGAGTTGCAAGCTCTTATGGTGAGTCAACCCGATCTCATTTTCTACAGAGACAAGGTTTCTTTAAAAACGAATCCTTGGCAGGACATAACCCATGTAGCTAAGGCAACTGTAGCAGTTGTTATGCTAACTGCCAGCTTCAATTACATCTTGTTATGCAGTCATTTGCATACATTGTATAGTAAGCAGTATCTCTGCTGTTGTACACTGAGTCACCCATACCCTGTGTGTTGTCTAACTGCACCAAATACTGCCACCAGCTCTGTAACTTGGCTTTAAATTCCACCTTAGTCAACTTTTCTTTAGCCTTCTTTACTGAAATAGACTGATGATAGAACTGGGTGATAAAATCAGCTTTGAGAGTTGCATTAGATGGGTAAATTTGCTTCATTGCAGGAGACAATTCACTTGTGTTATGTCCCCTTGTATGTGCCTTAGCATTCTGTCTCTTCTTGATCCCTACCTTCCACTTACTCTTTTTCCACATACCTCATGCAGTCTTGAATGTTTAGGTGAATTACTTTTCTTTCACACTTTTTTGTAGCCCATATCATAGGTCCACAGGCCTCATTGCAATAATACTTTCAGACATCTGGGAAGTAGTTGGTACAGAAAATCTTCTGCCTTCACCCTCTCTTCTTCATGTTCAGAATGGCCCTTTCACAATTCCCTGATCTGAATTTTTGAATTAATGTCAAGATGTTCAACAAACACATACTGCCTTACTGGCATTTTGGCTCTTCTGGCAGTCTAATAAAGCTCCGAGTTTCTTCCACTGCCTGTTTCTGGGTGTGATGGATAAATCACCTGTTAGGACATTCCCATAGACAGGACATTAGGAAGACTACTCCATACTCTGGATCTCTTCAGCTGCTGACCTCTAATGAGAAACCCTTTTGAGTTTTTATTTGCTCCCTTTGCTTTTTCTGTCAGTGCTTGAAAACTGTATTCTGCTGCTTTGACTTTTTTTTTTCTGTGAATAAATGTATACGCTTGGGTTTTTACTGTGATTACAGTGTAAATCTTGTAGTGTTTATTATAAACTAATTGTTGGGTTTTGGGGATTTGTAACCCTTCATATGTGTTTTATGGCCTTTTGTGAATATTTAGGGAGGGTCTGAATTAAGGCCTTTTTACAGGTTCCTATTGGAACATCAAAAATGGAATTGTTGGAATCACTAAAGGTCAACCTTTAATGATCGAACAATTACATTTTCAAATGGTCCGAAAGATGTAAAAAAAAAAAAAAAAAAAAAGGTAAAATGAAGGGTGTAGGCAGGGGGGCAAGTCCCCCCTGCACCTCCACGTGGGGGGCTCCCCGCTACTTAAATATACCAACTCTGAGATCGCGCTACAGCATAGGAAAGGGAAACCTTGCCTTTCCTGTGCTTAACGACGTTTAAGTGCGATCTCGAAGTTGGTATATTTAAGTAGGGGTGTGGGGTGCAGGGTAGGCTTGCCCCCCTGCTCAGTTATTTTTGTTTCTTTTGTTTTTTTTTGTTTGTTTGTTTTTTTTTATTACATTTTTGAAGTTTTAGCACTTTGAATACCATATGGTCGACACCATATGATCAAAGTACTAAAACATCGATAATGTAATACGTAACCCTTTTTACTACTGCACCTTTCATTACCTTGTGCTTACAGAGCTACAAGTTAATCACACCTGTTTTTTTTTTTCTGTTGATTAAAAACTTCATTTGGAAGATTTGACGGGAAAACTTGCTGATATTGCATTTTTTCCTTTAGGGTTGTGGTTATTTGGGGTGATTAAAATGCTGTATTCCTGCATGGACCATTTTTATGTTTAAATCACTATTTTGACATGGTTTTGTATGTTAAAACATTTCTAACAATCTTTTTTCAAAAGTCTGTGCTTTATCTCTTATCTAATGCTCTTTTATGCTGCTTATTTTCATTTGGGGCTAAAACTAGCTTTTTTTACAAAATTGGGGGGGGGGGGTTCTTTGGGAGCAATCATAGGCTACCCCTGAGATCATTTGGAAGATGAGGCTGTGGACGTGGCGAACTTCTCTCCATTGATCCCAGCATTGAAGATGTTTTTAAGAAAGCTTGCAAATTTTGTCTGCTGAATTGGCCTCTGCACAAAAAATTGCTTTAGAAATTCAGTGTATGCTTGTCCATGCCTAATCTCCAAGCCCCCAGCGACCTTTGCCAATAAGAACTCCATGTCTTCATCAAACCCAACCTTTCAAGATAAACTAGGCAAGTGGCTAGAATCTCAAGGAAAGAAGCTGGCTGGGTCTAGCACTGTGATTTTCAAAGTGCTTAAGTGTGTTTTAGGTGGAAGTTTGTATGGAGGTGTATATAGGGTTTAGACGAGATTGATGCGTTATCTGCTGAGCAGAAAGATTATGTGAAGGAGATTGTTTCAAATGTTTCTGAAGTGTCTAAAAGTGCTTTAAAGACTGCCTTGGAGGGGGCTGATACTGTCTAGAAATGCTGTGATTTTGGCGGTGTTGAGGTGATATGCTTGGTTGCAAAGCTAAAACTTTTCTGTCGAGTTAGAAAATGAAATTATAAATACTCAGCTTGATTCTGATTGTGTCTTTGATACAGCAGCTAATCAGGTCCTTAAACATTGGGATGACAGGAGTAAACTGATGCAAGGGATGTCTAAAATGTTCTGTCTCCCCAGGTTTCTCTCAAATAAGCAGGATAATTTCCGATGGCTCAATAAACATTATTCCCAGATGAACAAAAACCAAGGTACCAAATGGAAATAGGACAAGAACTCCAAATCCAATGAGATTTCATAGGTGTTTACTAGGCTAATGACCACAGGGGCCTTTTTAAGCCTAGCCATGCATCCCAAATGTCTGACCAGTTCTGATACCCTTGATAAGTGTAAGCATGGGCCTGGGAGATGAACCATTTACAGGTTACCTCTGTCCATTAGAGACATTGGTGTCAAACCAGGGATGAATTTCCAGTTTCCCATCCAGTTGTCCAAGTTGCACTTGAATTGGGTTATGGAGGAACTATGCTTCACATGGATGGGGAGCCTGTTCCATAGACTGGGTAGTCTCCGGTATCTCCAGCAGGTCCTGTTTATATCACAGGCAATGTTTAAGTCTTTAGAATGGGTAATTTTGGTGGTGTTTGTTTTGTGGATATGCAGGAGATCCATCAGAATGGGGTCTGACAATGCTCTATATCCCAGGCATAGATCTCCCCTCAAAAGCCTGTAGGAGACAGAATACAGAGACAGGGCCTTGAGGCGGTCTGCATAGGACATTTTACTTATGCCCTGTATTCGTTTAATGAGGAACCTCTGTGGATATTCCAGTTGTTGGATATGCCTGGTTAGGTACGTACCAAAGATTACATTGTACTCAATGATAGGTCTGATGAATGCTGAATACAGTGGAACAATGACTTCCTTGGACTTAGATAACCATATCTTTGTTTATAAGTTGCGCAACATAGAATGATTTCCTCACCTGTAGACATGTGATCAAAGGCTAGATTATTATCTATGCATGTCCCTATGTCCATGACAACTGGGTCATCTCTAAGGGCTGTGTTGTCAGTATGATAGTTACCAGGGATGGATGACTTCCCAAAGGATACTATTATGCATTTCTTGGCTTTCATTTTTAGTCCATAGCTCTAACACCAGTTGTTTGTATGCGTCAGCCCCTCCTGGAGAACGTTTGCCAGTGTGAGATTCAGTGACGGCTCCTAATTTGCAACCGTTTGCAAGTTTAGTCAGCCAGAGACCACTGACATTGGCCTTAACTGCTGAGAAGTAAATACCAAAAAAGAGTGGTCCAAGGACTAATCCCTGAGGGACTCCACTTGTGATTGGCTTCTTTGTAAAGGTGGACTCCCAGTTCTAACTTTTTGGGTCCTGTCTGTGAGCCAGTTGGCTATCCATCTGGTGACATACAGGTTTGTACCTAACCTCTTGAGTTTGTCAGTACCCGAGTGGGGAATTGTGTCAAATGCTTTGGCCAGTTCAGGGTAGGCAGTGTGAACGACTTTGACCTCATCCATTGCTTTGGTGACCTTCTCAAAGAAGTCCACCAGGCTGAGTAGGCATGATCTGCCCTTGACAAAACCAGACTGGATTGGGTCCAATGTCTGGAGGTTTACAATGTCTTTGTTGATCATTTCCATGATGATTCTTTCCATGGCTTTACATATAAGACTAAGACTTATGGGTCTGTACTTTCCAGGGTATGTAGCTAGCCCACCTTTGTGCAGAGGGATGACTGTTGCCTTTCTCCATTCATGAGGCACAAAGCCTGTTTGGAGGCTACAGTTAAATAGTAATTCCAGAGGCCTTGATAGGTTATGTTTCATGTTGTTGAGAAGGCATCCTGGGATATTGTCTGGGCCCACTGATGCAGTGTTTTTGGTCTTAGAGCATTAAGGACCTGTTCCCTAGTGGTAGTAGGAGGAGTTGCATTTGATATTTCCTGAGGAAAGGTTGAGGGGGAGAGAGGGGTAATGTTGGAGCTGAATTTTTCAGCCAGGACGTTTGCTATATCTTCTGGCTCAGTGTAGGTGGCTCCATTTACAATGAGCTCTGCACACAATTGTGTATTGCCTTTGAGGTTGCAGACATAGCTACAGAATGCTTCGTGGTTGTCCTTGGTCTGGGAGGCCAAACGTACCTCAAATTTGGCTTTGGTAGTCTTTATTTGTCCTCTGAGAGTGTTTACTTTGAGAGTGCTTTTATCTTGCTGGGTGCTGCACCTCCTAATTTTTGCCATGATTTTCTTCCTCCTGTTATACACCTGATTGATTTTGTGATTCCACCAGGGTGGCTTGTTTTTTGTTAGTTCTGTACATCTTCCTGGTGGGTACAGTTGCTTCTATGCAGCTATTAACATGCTTGTACAGGGATTCTATGAATAGTTTTGCACAGGCAGAAGTATTCTCAGGGTTTATGGGGGCTTGAAATTTTGCCAGGTTCTCTTTTAATAGCAAAAATCCCAAAAAGGATAACCCCCTTCTAACCTATGACTGTCCTTTCATTCTCAAGTTTCCCCTCCAGGTGCTCCATCTCATAAGACTCTCAACAAGGTGGCCTGGTCATCAGTGGTTTCTGAAAAATGGGTGCTCAACATTATTGGTAGAGGTTACAGGTGGCAGTGGAAGGAATATCCAATTCCATTTGGAGGAGGCTACCCCTGATCTGCCGGCCCAGACTTTATTCCTTATACTCCAGCAAATGCTTGACTCTGGGGTCATCGAGCCTGTCCCTCTTTTGGAGAGAATAAAATATTTCTACTTCAGAATTGTCCTGGTCCCCAAAAGGGAGTGGTCGTAGAGACTGGTGTTGGACCTAGCCTTTCTGAATTCTTTTCTCAAGGTCCCCAAGTTCAAGAATGCTCACCCTGCAGAAAGTGTTTCCTGTTAGAGTATCCTCATATCCCCATTGCTTATCACGTCAGGAGATGAGATTAGTTGCCTCATTCACACTGTTACTTCCCTGCCTTGCTCTTTGGATTATTTACTGCCCCTTGAATGTTTACCAAATGCCTTGCTCGCTGATTAACTCTTGGCATTCAAATGTTTCCTTACTTGGACGACTTATGGATATGTGCAGAATCTGAATCCAGGTGTTTGGAATCACTAGGGAATGTCTCAACCTTACTCTCTCACTCTGGGTTCAAGTTGAACCTTTGAAATTCATACTTGACACCCTTGCAAAGACTTTTTCCTAGGGTGTTTAATCAGCATTGACAAAAGAATGTCCTTTCTTCCCGAAGGCAAAGTCCTGCCCTACCAGATGATTCAAGAATTCTCCAGGAGTATTTTCTCAACAAGAGATTTACTAAAAATTCTAGGACTGATGGTGTCCTTTATTTGCATGATAGTAGTGGCTCATCTCTGCATAAGGATAATTCAGTAGTATGTACAAAATTGTTGGACCCAGAACCTACATTTTCTGAAAACCCAGTTTGCCAGTGCTGCCCTTTTTCAGATGAGAGTTTCAGTCATGAACAGCTCAGTTGAGTATCAGTCTAGGACTTCCCTTCCTCTCAGCTGTTCTGGTGCAGTCTGTCCAGACAGATTCCTCCAATTTTGGTTGGAGAGCTGTATCTATGGGAGTGCAAGTGCAAGGCTCTTGGAGGCCTAAGGATGCACAGAAGTACATCATTATCAAAGAAATGTTGGCTGTGAGCCACTCCTTGAAAATCCTTTACCACCTGTGGACTCCAGGGCTGCCTCTTTTGGTTATGGACACCACGGTGATGGGGTGTCTCAACAGACAAAGGGGTACTAGTTCATACCCTCTGTGCCAGTTGGCAGTGATGGTATAGGTGCTGATTTTTTTTCAGCATTCTCTGACTCTCCAGACATCATACATCCTTATCAGCACAAAACGTTAATGGCAGTCTGACTAAGCAGATCTTGGGCAGCCATGCATTTGTGGCAGGTTTAGGCAGTTTTATTTCAGGATATAGTCCAGATGGCTAGAATACCTCAGATAGATCTGTTCGCTTCCTTTCATAAAGCTGGAGAAAGTTGGTTCCAGATGTTCTTGCAGCCGTGATTATAGGACAGACATATTTGTATTCTCTTGGACAGAAAGGTTCCTGTTTGAGTTTCCATCTTTCCACTGATTCACAAAGTACTTGAAAAATGCCATAGATCATTTTGTAATCTACAATTGGCCCAGGCAATCTTGTTTTTTTCTTCCAATGGTATTTGCCAAGGGCAATTACCACATACTACTTCACACTATGGATTTGCTCAAACAGTCTCAGGGGGATCTGGTGCAGTTTGGAGAAGCTGCTAACCTGGATGATTCAGCCTTGACTTTGTTTAGGTACTTGTTTCATGTGGATGTGTAGCAGTTGTTAAAGGAGATAGGAAAATGTGCTGCTAGAAAATCTTGCGTTTAAGAATGGATGAAGTTTTCTTAATGGTGCCTAAGTGGGAACAGATGGTCCCTTGAGGTTAACATCCCTCTGATCTTGAAATATTTGCGTGAGCTACTTCAGGTGGCTTATTGTATGCATCTGTTAGGGTGTATTTAATGGCCATCTCTGCTTGTCTGACAGTAGAGCCCCCTATTTCTTTTTTGGTGAAGCAGTTCATGAAAGGAGTAATGCATACGAGAATCCCTCACAAGCAAATTCCTCCTTTGTGGGGTCTGTACTATACTCTGCAGAAATTGACCTTTGCCACCTTTTGACCATACTGCTGATGCTGATCTGAAGCTCTTGATGTGGAAAACTGTTTTTCTTATTCCTCTAAGGTGAGTCTCTGAGATGCAAACTCTCATGGTGGGACAACCTTACCTTATTTTTTTACAAGGATAGAGTTGTTACACACCAACCCCTCTTTCATGCCAAAAGTGATGTCAGAATTCCCTCTGTCTGTTAAGCTCCCAGTGTTCTTCCAGAGCCTAAGTATCAGGGAGGGAGGATACTTCATACGTTGAATGGGCACCGGCAGGTCAAATACTACCTTGACAGAATGAAACCCTTCAAGAAGGCTGAAGACTTTTATTTCATACACTGGCAAAAAGGATTAACCTGTCTCTAAGCAAACCATTGCCCTTTGGTTGTCCTCTGATATTGTTTTTTGTTACTCATCATGGCAAGGTGAATCCGGGCAAGGTAAAGGCACATTCCAGCAGGGTCTTTTCCTGTTCAGTGATGATTTGAAAAGTTTTGGATTCGGAAGAATTCTAGCAGCAGTAACTTGGCTCTTTGTCCATACCTTTATGTAGCACTACAAATTGGATGCCTTTTCTAGATCCAGAGCATGCTTCACTACGTCCATTCTCCAGGGGCTTCTGGACCCTTATCCTTCCTCTTCTTCCCAGGTTGGGTAAGCTTTGGGAATCTACCAGAATGCCAGTAAGGCACTGTGCTTGCTGAACATAGTGCAGTTGCATGAGTTCTGTTTGTGTGCGACAGTGTATTTTTTTAGAACATATTGCCTTACTGGCCCACCCACCCATCCCCCCTTTTAGGGTGTACATAGTTTGGTATTTGGATTGCTGTTGAGCATTGCTCTGCAGCCTTTGTCGCGTATGTGTGTGTTTTTTGTATTAGAATAGTAGTTTGCATATATTTCCATCTTCTCTTCTCTTCTTGCTGCACCTAGAAAACTGAAAGGGTCCTTTCTGTGGGTCTGTAAGGCAGTCCCTGTACTGACAGGTGATTGGTCCATCACACCCACAGACAGGTAGTGGGAGGGACTCTGAGCTTTAGTAGGCTGCCAGTGGAGGGTAGCAGAGCACTACTACTTGAATGCCAGTAAAACACTTTGCTCTACAGAAATCTGTTACATGTATGTTGGACTTGTGCAGCTGTGCTTTCCTTCTGTCTCTTCCGGTTTCAAGTGAAGAGGAGTGCTAGCTCTTGTAGCTTCTCGGTTTATTATTTCCTATCCATCCTGCAGATATTTCTGGTAGCTTTTCTCTTGACTTCCTTCCTGTATCCTGAAGTCCTTTTTTTCTCCATAACTGGCTTCCAGAAGTGTGTGTGGTACTTAAGGTGTGGTCTGACCAAGGTCCTGTGGATTAGCAGCATTACCTGCTTGCTTTTGGAATCTGCCCTTTTGATATTGCACTTTATCGTGCTGTCTGTTGCTTCTACCACCCTGTTACTCTGCTCCTGGTCATTCAGTCTAGGTGATATTAGCACCCCCTATTTTCATCAGTTACACTGCAGCCAGTCATGTTGTGAACACCCTTGGGTGCAGTAAATAGTCCAAAGGATGAGGCAGAGAACTGATGTGATCCAGACACAGAAAACCTTAAACACCTGAAGTCTGGATGAAAGGTGATGTGATGAGCATCTTTTAAATCTAGTGTTCCAAGGAAACTTGAATGGAGAAGAATAGTTAATGGGTTGTGAAGTGACAGCATTTTGAAATTGGGTACTGTCACAAAACAAGTTTTAGAAAGAAAGATCCAGAACTGGCCTCCAAGCATTTTCTTTATTTGACACTAAAAACATTGTTAAATAAATTCCTTTCACAACTTGAGGAGGAGGAGCTGGTTCTGTCACTCCTTGGGACAGCATGTGATGAACAGGTGGAAATAAGAGTCTGGTCTGGTGAGTGAGGGATTGCTGTCTGGAAAGGAAGAATTTCCTCCCACTGCCATCTGTAACTTTGATGAAAGATCTTAACCATTTGTCTGAAACTGTTTGTTATCAAAGAGAAAAGTGGAGATTCAGACTTTCTAGAAAAGAAATGGGGGCTGCCAGGGAGGTGGGAGTTGGGGACAAAAGTTCCTTAGTCATTTTGACTTGTTTGAAGCCCTCGGTGTTGGGATGTTCCAGAATTCTTTTAGGAATCCCCTTGCCATTTCTTCATAAATATCTGTTGGCCTGTATTTTGTTGAGACTTTTTTTTTTCTTTACCAAAATTGGACCACCGGTTAGAGCAGTGGTTCCAACACTTTGCAAGCTGGAGGGCTCCTTTTATAAAGGAAATTTATTACCATATACTATAAAAGTCAATGTCACACATTGCACTACCTACGTACTATTTGTTTAGACACTATCTACGTCATGCATTGTGAGAGTGAATATTATTGTCTGTAAAGTTTTAACTGTATAGAATTGCCTAGATTTGTAGTAATATATTGCAACATCTTGTAGCAGTTTGTTCTTGCAGCTTATTTTTTGTATAGTATTCCTAATGTCATTTTTACTGTATTGGATTATACTGTATTTGTATTGTACTGTATACAGAGCTTTTCTCCCCGAGTCTCTACTGAAAACTGGTTCTGTAGACCCAGTCAGACCACCCTGGTAAACAAATGTCAGATAAATAAATATTTTGACTGACCCCTATATTTTATATTGTGTTTTTAGACTGATATCAATTAATGGTAAAGAAGTATTGCTTGTTATCAGTGCTTTTTTTTGTAAACAAAAAGGTGGCAGTACACATGTTGCATTTGGGTCACCCCCCCCCCCCAATGCAGCCATTCCAGTGTCCCATTACTTGGCTATTTCTCCACAGTTGCCATAAACACTGTTCAAAACTCAGTGTGCATAGTGTTTTTTGATTTACTTCTGCGATGATTACAGATATTTGGATTTTATTTAAACTTTTATTTTAAATTTTATAGCACAAACACTGATAGACATTTGCTAAACAATGCAATAAAGTCTCACAATGAAACACCCTTGGCATTAAAACTTCTCTGCCTTTGAAACTCACATTCACTGAAACAGCATTGAAACCCACATTCAAAGAAAATGCATATGCCAGTGGCAGATTGTTTACCTTTGGGTTGTTTTCAGGTCATGGGCCCCTTGCACACATTTTTAGGACCATGTAAAGGTTTTTTTTTGTTCACCTTCCTGATAGTATAATTATATTTCTTGTATAATACAGCACCACGTGTTAGAGCGTGTTGTAAATTTATAGTTTTGAACATTTTTCCATTAAGCGCTGAAATGAAACATATGAACCAATAATGACAAAAGTGTCCATTTCACAACATTTCAACCATAAAAGGCCACTCAGACGTCTGTCATTACGATATCCATTGGTCAATATGCAGAGTCTCTGTGCAGGAGTCATCTGAATAATTCCACATGAAAGAGATCTGTAACTAATGAAAAAGTTGCTGCTAGCAAAAAAGTTTATATTTCAGTGTTTCAGAAGAATAAATTGCCTACTATGTTACATTAAAACATGGTAAGCTGGTAATATTGCATAGGGAGTGGATGGCAAACTGAAAACAGGTTCATAGTTACTAGGCATCTCATCCAAAGGAGGACATAATCAGGGCTGCAGCACCCCACCTCTTAAAATACAACACAGTATCAGCAGTCCATCTACATACTGTGGGAGTAGAACCCACAGCCTTCTGCATCAAAACACAAGTATGCTACCTGTTGTGCTACTAGCACTGTTTTAAAATTTTATACCTCAGTAGTGATACTTGCTAAACACATCAATTGCACAGTGTAAAACCGACTTGGCATGAGTAGCAGTTAACTTCTCTTCCCTTGAAAGTCACAATTCCTTGAAAATGCACTTGAAACTAAATTCCTTGAAAAATGCACTTGAAATTCAGTTCCTTGAAAAATGCAGCTTGGTAGTTGGGGTTGAGAGGATTCAGGCTGTTTCCTTTGAAAAGGTACAGGGTTTGAGTCTAAGCAAATTACTAACCACCTGCTAAAACTAACTAGGGCATTTCACTTTGTCGCGTGCACACCTCAACCTCTAAGTGCAGGAAATCTGGACAAAGCCTAATATAAATAGGGATAGATTATAAATATTGCTCTCATGAACTTAGAAGTTTGCTAGATTTGTGCCAGTATGCATTTTTCTAATCTAACGTGTATGTAGTCTAAAACTCAAATGTCTGTCATTTCATTATTTAGTAAGTTCAGTCCTTTTTATGAGGAACAGACTGGAGCATTTCTCCCTGGCCGTCCACTGAAGATTGGCTCGTTCCAATTCGGACTTTCCCAGTTAACAAACGCAAAATAAAATAAAAACGGATGAAAATATGGGACAAAAATCTGGACATTCTGCAAAAACCTGGACAGTTAAGGGGTATGCTACCCACCTCTTACACACACACACACACACACACACACACACACACACACACACACATCCATCATACCTCTCAACCTCTTAGCACAAGAAATCTGTACAAAGCCTGTCGTAAGCAAAGGCCCAAAACTAGGGACACATTTTAAATGTTGCTCTTATAAACTTAGAAAGTTGATAGAACAATGAGTTTTATATTAGTACAAATTTTCTGAATGATTTGAAGCCCAAAGCTCAAATGTCTGCCATTATATTTTGACTTAAGTCTCAATAATTTGCCAGAAAAACAATTTTGTGACAAATGCATGAAAAATAGGCAAATATCTAGACATTCTGTGAAAATCTGAATAGTTTACAGCTACACTATAAACTGCACTGCCGCTTATTCAAGCCTTGTTTAAAAAAATATATGCCTTCAGAGTCTTTGAACAAGATCTCGCAAGATCATCTGGATCAGCTCTGCAATACTGGTTTATTTCTGTTAATAGCTGGCAAAAGGGAGAGGCACGAAGCGTAAAGCCATGACTTTAACTGTCTAAATATGAACAGAACAGTTTAAATTTCCCTCCAACCGGGCAGAAAACGCAGGGCAAGCAAGCAGCTCCTCAGCCACAAATGTGGACGTTATTACTACTACTTATAACTCAGGGCAAGCAGTTGCTAAGCCACAAAAACGTGGAAGTTAAGCTGCTCAGCTGCAGACACTGAAGTCTTTGTTTTTCTTTTTTCTTTCTTTTCATTTAATTGAGGGTGAGTGGTGCAGGTTTCTTTTTTTTTTTACTTTAATACACAAACTAGCATTTGCTAGGGAATTTTCTTGTTTTAACTCCTCTTCTGAAAGAAAAATAGTTGCCTGTCTTTCTGACACTGATTTTCAACCTGAAGAGAAAGGATTGGAGTGTGAATATTTTTTTTTCAATGTTTGCCTCTCAAGCTAAAAATTCTACTTCTGAGGAAAGTGTTGCTTCAAATTTCCCTTCATAAAAAGAAAGAGGTATGTCAACAGGAACAAAATTAAATTCCTACTTCCAAGCATATTTATTATGATTTGTTACACTTGGATATTCCGCAACCCGCAGCTGTCCCTCCTGTTTTATCATCTTTAGAGGATGCTTTTCACACAGATTGCAGTTAACCTCCTGTTCCTAAAAGGACTGCTAGGTTATACAAGATGCCTTAAACTTAAAAATATGTTTTCTAACTCAAGAGTAGACCCTGCAGTGATTTCATGTTTCAGTTTACCAGTTTTTCTAATGCTAATCCTATTCTCACGGACAAGGATGATAAAGCTTTTGGCAGATTTAGGATGAAAGTACGTTCTGCCACTTCAACATTCACAATTTTAAACTGCCAGGTTCATGTTTGTTTTTGCTTCTGTCTTTTGAGAACATGAAAAGTTTAACTGTTAACCGTCTCGCTTCTGAAGGGAAGAATGTTTTGAATGCTTATATTTATCTGCTTCTCATACAGTCAGACATTCTTTAAAGTGTCTTGATGCTGCTGATACTGTCTCCAGAAATGCTACATCTCAGTCACTCATGAGAAGGTTTTCTTGGTTATGTTCTCTTGCAGAATTTACCAGAAGATGTTCATACAGAATTTACGTTCTCCCCTATTTTAGGGCATCTTAGAACTAATGTCTTCCATCCAGATGGGCAAATGTCTGTAGTCAGTTTTTCTTGTGCCAAAGAAATTGGGAACTTTGAGAACAGTGAGAGACCTCTCTTTTCTTAATCTTTCTGTCAAAGGGCCCAGGGTTCCGAACGTTATGCCTTCACTACTTATTTCCTTATTCCTTTACTAACCTTTATAGTAAAGGTAGACTTTTAAGATGACTAACATATTTCCATTGGCAGTTTCAGATGTTTAAGATTTATTTGTATCTGGTTTACACTCTTGTTCTCTGCCTTACCCTTTGGACCATCTACAGTTCCAAGAGTATTTACTAAGTATAAACCACTGCTGTAGATAAATCCAAAAGAACCACGAATAAGGCCTTATTTGTGGTTCTTTTAGTATTTACTAAATGTCTGATTCTGCTAACTGCTTATTCTGCTAACTGCTTATTTCAGACTTCAGGACATTTACATTTTTCTATGTTTGGACAATTACTTTATATTTGCAGACTCTTTCCAGTTGTCAAGTGCCTGTTAGTGTTCATAAACTCTTTCGCCTTCTGGGGTTTCCATTGAACTTAAATGTTATTTTATCCTTTCTCATATAGTAGATGTCCTTCCTTATCACTGTTGCAGTATTCATCATCTGGGATCTCCTGTCAGGGATAGTCCAATGTCTGACCAGTATACCACAACCTTTCCATCCTCCCAGCATCATACATCAGGCATATGCTGCCTGCACAGGTGTAGAGCATAAAGTTGATGTACAGGTGCTCAATGCTCAGAACTTCTTTGTCAGTTTGAATACCACTGTTGAAAGGCTGCCGGCACACCTTTCCCTGATCTGGTTTCTTCTGAGCCATTTACAGATAAGTGCCTCATTGGGGTTCCTTTATTTCCTTTTTCTCTTTGTGTACCGAGAAATTTGTCATACAGGAAGGGAAAATGTCTGTGTGGGAAGCAGATTTCCAATAAAGATCATCATGAGAAGTTTGTTCTGCTTAGGTGCTATGCATGACTATACCCAGTATATCATTTGTCAGGCCTTTGTTCGGAAAAATCTTTGCATTTGTCTCTTTCGTCCATTTACCTTGAGAACCAGTGTCTCAAGCTTTTGACCCAGGGTACAGTGTCCGAATCTGCACTCCCTGAGATACAGCAGTCAAAAGTCTCTGAATCTGCTGCCTCCCAGCATTCAGTGTACTTCTGTCTCGAGGTGGCTAAAAATCCTGAAGACTGTGGGGTGCCAACACCAGTTTTCTTTACCACGACCCTTTCAGAGGCTGGCATGGAACCGGCTTCTCGCACCTCCTCTGTGGCTTTGCAGACATCCGCCATAGATGTTCAGGGAGAACCACAGCTGATCATTTCTGAAATGACTTGAGGATTCCCCAGATTCTTGTTTGAGTGCCTGGTATCCTTATACAGTCTAAACATGGCTGTCAGCCCCCTAGATTAGTCAAAGTTAAGATTCCATAAAAAGAAGCGGAAAACCAAGCATATTCCTCCTGTTACTGAAGATTCTCAAAAAGAAAAACTTTACCTAAGGTGTGTTCAGTGCCGTGATAGCCTTAATGCCCCCCTTAGGGATCATCTGTATCTGTTTCTTCTTGGTCTTCTACTGCAGCCAGAAGGACTAGGGAATCTGATTCCTTGGATGAGGAGTTGGATTCAGAAGATGAAACCTTGGCTTAATCCTCACAGATCATTTCACCCTTAGACTATGGGTTAGAGGAAGAAGATTGCCAGAGTACTGATTCACCTTTTGAGTAGTTGCCCTTTAGTTCGCATGATGGAGCATTTTAAGTGGGATTGCAACCAGATCTCTGACATTCCAAAAAGTTATTGTGAATCTTTGCTTTCTGCGACTCCCGCTGTTTTGTAAGTTTTGTTGGATATGTTCACAGCTGGTACTTTGGCTCCTGATCACTACCTACTTGCCACCAATAAGCCTGACCACTTTTATAAGATTATCTGAGGCCTTTAAGTACCTTTATTAGTGTCCTTCAGACTCAGCTGTGATCTTTTTCTGCCAGCAAGCCATCCAAGCTTTTATCCTCTTCCATACTTCTCCCTTCTAATAAAAGATAGGCTATGGAGAAGCTGGAGAAAAGTTTTTTATTCTGCTACTGTAGCCTTCAGTGCCATAAATTGCCAGAGCCATATGACCAGGTATGTTCTTGCCTTTTTGTCTCAACTTGGGGGGGGGGGGTCAGACTTTCCTGACTCTGAAAGCAAGACTGCTCCCCTTTCCTTATTGAGTTCCACTTCACAGGTAGCTTGTCACTATATCCAATGTAGCTATGATGCAGTTGATGCATCTTCTACAGCAGCTGCTGCTTCATACCCAGTTGTGAGGAGGTACTCTTGGCTTTGCCTCCAGGCCTTATTTACTTGACTATATTAAGGCCAAGCTTCTAGATGCTTTTCTTGACAACCAAAATCTTATGACTGCTGCTTCTGACCTGTTTAAAACTCTACAAAACAAAGGTAAAGTTATGCTTGAACTTAAGCAATTTTTTGTTTCTACTATCTCCAAATTTCAGAGAAACTGCCCTTCTAAATCTGCCTTTGTTTGTAGCAAACCTTGCTGGCCTTCTAAAGGGAAAAGGGTTCCTAACTGCATATTGTTTGATAAACTAACCCAGACTTCAAAGACTCAAATGCTCCCTTTACAGGACAAGTCTGCCTCCATCTGACATATTGGATAAGTCTGCCTCCATTTAACATATTTTCTCCCCCTCCTCTCAGCCAGGTCCCCCTGTCTCTCGGGGTTTCCCTGTCTGGCAACAGATTACTTCAGATACTTGGGTACTTTCCCATTATCTGTCACAGTTTTTTTTATGGTAGGGAAATCCCTTTCCCCTTTTTCTGCTCTTTATCAACCTATTCCAGACCAACTTTTACCCACATTTCTGTGGTCCTTTTTACTTAAGTAAAAATCACAAGTACTAAAGGTGCATCAAACAAGAACAAAAAATGAGAAGAGAATTTATGCACCACCAAGCTGAAATGCTGTATTGTAATAATCTCCACAAATAACAACGTGTTAAGCGTATGTACGTATTTCTTGAAACAAATTATAAATTCCAAGATCTTTCAGAAATATAGTGAA
This sequence comes from Protopterus annectens, assembly GCF_019279795.1. NCBI lineage: Eukaryota > Metazoa > Chordata > Ceratodontiformes > Protopteridae > Protopterus > Protopterus annectens. The sequence continues at coordinate 283,813,697 of NC_056748.1, read as the reverse complement.
ACAGCAAGTCTACTTGGCAATTAAGACAGCACTTACTTCATAGAGTTCTCATCAGCCGTGCTAACTTACTTTCACTCTTAAGTTGTAGTCTTGGTTAGTAGTTCCCTTAAAAACTTCAGGATTGATGCCAAGTTAGCAAATGCTTTCAAACTGTAAACTGAAGCCCTTTTTCATTAGTCCAAGTCTCATTAAAACCACAAAAAATTTTTATTTCACAGTTTAAAACAGCGCTTACTTCTACAGGGCTCTCATCAGGAATGCTGACGTGCTCTCAGTTCACATTAATAAGTTCTGAGTAAAAGTTTTCTTTAAAAGCTTTAAAATAAATCCCAAACTAAAAAGCTCGCTCTGGTGAACTTATTTAGTAAAACACACACGAAAAGCGCTTTCGGCTGTTAGCCTTCTTAATAACAAAGTCAATTCAAGAACTGATGGTGGTAAAGATAAGTGATGAATTGTATCAACTATTAATGGAGAGAAGAATTAATGAAGAGTTATTTAACTTTCTAATGGTTGATCATCCCATAATACCATACATTAGTGGACTACCAAAGGTGCACAAAGATGCGATGGACCCACATTTACAGCCGATAGTAGCCGGGAGAGGATGGGTTACAAAACCCATCTCCATGTATGTGGAATGTGAACTAAAACCGCATTTATCTAAACTGTGAAGTATTATTAAAGATACAGGAGAGTTCTTAAGACAACTTTCAGTTGATATGAAAAAATTAGAGCCAGGTACACCACTTATTCTGGTAACTATGGATGTGAGCAATCTTTTTACAGTTATACTGCATGAGTATGGAATAGAGGCTATTCGAGAGCTAGCTGGAGAGATTGGATTTAATGATGACCTTATTTGCACCTTATTAGATATTATATTGCACAATAATATCTTTGTATATGAAGAGAATTACTATTCACAAAAGTGGGGTGTAGCTATGGGCACTCCATGTACAAATACCTATTCTAATATGGTATTAGCAAAGTGGGAACGTCAGAAAATATTGAATGAGAACAATCTTTGGTTGAGACATCTCCTATATTATGGGACATTTGTGGACGATATTATTTTAGCATGGAAAGGACAAGAAGAAATAATAGCGTTTGTTGACTATTTACATTCGTCTACGGAATTCCTAAGGTTTACCATAGAATACTCTAGGACAGAAATTGATTTTCCCGATGTGAAATTGAAATATACACCATCCCAAGGTTTGATTACTGAACTACACCTGAAAGAGACATGGAGGAACCATTACTTACATAGTCATAGTATGCACCCCAGGCATATATTTAAGAATATTATGAACAATCAAGTAACACGAGTATCAAGACTATGTACAGAGGAACCTACTTCTAGGAAAGAATGTGCCTCATTAGCAAGACTTTTACAACAACGGGGGCTATAAAGGAGAAGACCTTTGTAATAATGAAGTTATTGCTAGCCTAAGAGATGATAAGGGATGTCCCTATTGTCTGAATACTACAACTGGAACTACTTTACCATATAACAGGAAAGGAACTATGACAAATGAGCTTAGGTGTACTCTGACATATAGCACAGACAATGCCCAGATATGTGAAGTGGTGAAGAAATATTGGCCGGTCCTTATGGAAGACACTAAAATACGGAACATAGTTGGAGATCAGCCAAAATTTACATTCAAAAATAGGAAGAATTTAAAACGTTTATTATGTAATAAAGGAGGACCAACTAGTACTATACTTCCCCATGCCATGGGCACTAAGAAATGTGGACGATGCAAGGCTTGTAAATATTTTAACACTGAATCTAATTTCATCCATCCTGTATCAGGCCAACATTTTAATTTTAAAGTCTCAGCCACATGCACCTCACAACATCTGGTCTACATTGCAACCTGTAAGGACTGTACAGCGTTTTATACTGGAAAACGAACCAACGATTTAAAGAATGTATTCTAAGGCACCAAAAGAATATTATTCATTGGGATCAGCAAAATAGTGTAGCAAATCATGTCATAGCCCACCCCACACATAATTTTGTTGTTCAGGTTATTGAATTAATATCCGTAACCAACAGGGGAGGTGATATTAAAAATTTGACGGAGAATAAAGTAATTAAATGGATATCGAACTTAAAGGCACACAAGTCACCTGGGATAAATGCTGTAGTCCTTTTGAAACCAATCCTAAGAAACAGGCTTGTCTCAGCTAAACCAAAGTAAAGTACTCAATACAAGGAACATGATTAGCTCACAAAAAGGTGTATGTAGATGGAACTATCTGAATGGCTAGTAGTTATTTTATATTTTGAAACTAAGAAACTGAAATTTCATTGAACTGAAGAAGGCTAACAGCCGAAAGCGCTTTTCATGTATGTTTTACTAAATAAGCTCACCAGAGCGAGCTTTTTAGTTTGGGATTTATTTTAAAGCTTTTAAAGAAAACTATCATTAAGAACTTATTATTGTGAACTGAGAGCACGTCAACATAGCTGATGAGAGCTCTGTGGAAGTAAGCATTGTTTTAAACTGTGAAATAAAATTTTTTTGTGGTTTTAATGAGACTTGGACTAATGAAAAAGGGCTTCAGTTTACAGTTTGAAAGCATTTGTTAACTTGACATCAATCCTGAAGTTTTTAAGGGAACTACTAACTAAGACTACAACTTAAGAGTGAAAGTAAGTTAGCACGGCTGATGAGAACTCTATGAAGTAAGTGCTGTCTTAATTGCTAAATAGACTTGCTGTTTCACTATATTTCTGAAAGATCTTGGAATTTATAATTTGTTTCAAGAAAATAGTACATACGCCTAACACGCTGTTATTTGTGGATATTATTACAATACAGCGTTTCAGCTTGATGGTGCATAAATTCTCTTCTCATTTTCTGTGGTCCTGTAGGATCTCTTGAATCAGGGAACCATCTAAGTCTTTCTAGAATCCCAAAGAGGAACAGCGTTTTACTCCAGGATGTTTCTGGTTCCCAGGAAATAAGGAATGTTCATCGTGTTTCACTGTTGCAGTCATTACACTTGGGTTATCCTGCTGGCAGGCTACCCGCAGTCTGCCTGAATTCCAAAGTCCTAATCCGGCATTGGTTGCTGTCAACTCTTCCCTGACGCCAGTGCGCCAGGGGTATAAACGATGCAGCCGACGCTATTTTCTTCAGTCTTTCTTTCGCGGTGCCCAAAGCAAAAGCAGTTCGCAAGTGCCGGTCAGCCGACTCCTGAGATTTTCGAAATCGAATTTCAGATCCGAAGTCTTCAATAAAGCTAAGTACCCCGTTGGGGAAACTTTTTTCTTGCTCCAGACCGATGTCAGAAAAAGTTAACAATTGTATTTCTTGTGGGAAGCAAATACCTTATAAGAATTTCCACTCTTACTGTATTCCTTGCCTAGGACCTGACCACGACGTTGCTAGTTGTCGGTTTTGTGCTAGATTTAACCAACGCACTATTAAGCATCGGTACGATTTTGCTTTTCATTATTTTGGCAGAAGGTTTAAATACATAATGCCGTCGGAACAACCGATGACCGGAATTCATAAAAAACGCAAGGATAAAGACAAGAACAAGCATCCGAGGTCCAAAACTGACTAAGCCGCTTCTAGGCCAGTCGCCGGTTCGCCTGTGCTCATTGAGGTGCTTTCGCAGCCCCTGACTCCCACTACCTCAGAGCCACAGGCCGCCGATGACTCCCACGTGGAGACAGCTAGGCCTCTGGATACTCAAGGTATTTGCCCTTCTGAAATTAATCCCTCAGATGGGTCCGGAGCCGCTGAGCAGGCATCTGCTTCTGAGGGTGTCTTCAGACCTACACAACTTTATATAACGCCTACTTCTGCATCCAAGACAAAGTCTAAGACAGTTTTAAAGTCAAGGAAACCAGTACAGCATTCTCCAGCTCAGGCTTCTATGCCTAAGAAACAGATTCTCAAAATGACCGAAGACCTAAATACTTTGATCAGGGGTTCCCATCCCCCTCCTGATAAGAGGCCTAGGCAAGACACTGAATATGATTCCTCTGATCAGGTTTCCATTTCCTCTGATTCCTCTTCTGATCAGGGATATTCTGTTCCTCCCTATGAGGATTCTGATGCTGAAGATTCTATTCCTTCAGCTTCTCCTCCTGAGGACTATTATTTTGGGGAAACCCTGCATACCATGAAGGAGCATTTCCATTGGGAGAGCCATAATTATTCCGATTCTAAGAAAAGACTTAGAGACTTTCTTTTACTTCCTCAGCACAGACCTCTTGCAATTCCCCCTGTTCTAGACATAGTAGATGATGTTTTTTCAGAGTCCGGCCTGTCTCCACACACTCTACCTCCTGCCCCTGTTAAGCCAGACAAATAATACAGGGTCCCAGACCCCTATACATTTCTTTACAAAAACTCTGCTGCTGACCCAGAAACTATCTCACAGGGTCCCAAAGGGGTCAAGGCTGCTTCTGCCAAAAACCCTGTCCCCTCAGACCGAGATTCTAGGGCTTTAGACAGATGGGGGAAAAAAGTTTACACTTCTGCTACCTCGGGTGTAAGGGCTTTAAATGGTCAGTTTCATATGCTCAAATATCAGCAATACTTAATGTCTTTGTTGGAACAAAAAATGTTGACAAATTCTGAATGTTCTGAGAACAAAGATTTGCAGGACTTATTGCATGCAGCTGAACAAGTGGGAAAACATACTTTGCAATGTGGCTATGAATCTCTGGAGGCCTCATGCAGGGCCGCTGTTACAGGTTCTGTTATTCGAAGGCATGCTTGGTTAAAGGAACAGAATCTGCCTGATCATGTTAAAGCAAAATTATTGCATGCTCCATTACAGCATGATGCTTTGTTTGGTGTTAAGGCAGAGGAGGTGTTAAAGAAAATGGAGGATAAGGCAAAATCTGTGCAGACAGTAAAGGATTTCTTACAGGTACAGCCACCCAGATTTAGCAGGGACTGGCCCTCTAAGAATTGGTCCTTTCCAGTGTCAGACCACAAAGGGGCAGATTCAGATACCCTAGAGGCAGGCAACAGCCCCAGAGCTCATACAGGCCCAAATAATGGGGTGCTTCTACCTCCAAAAGCGGAGAAGACAAATCACAGCCTTATAAAAAAACAGTCCCAATTACTTTGCTCTGCCAATGCCAAGCACTTTTTGGCAGCACCCTTAGGGGGAAAGAGAGCACTTTTTTCACAAAACTGGCACAAGATCACCCAGGACAAATGGGTCTTAAATATAGTCTCTCAGGGTTACAGGTTCCACTTTCACACCCTTCCAAAGGCAAAAGGCATGCCAGATCTGCCACGCGATCAATGGCAAGAGGCACAAAAACAAGTTTCATCTCTCATGGACATGGGGGCTATTCAGCCTGTGCCACAACAAGAGCAGGGACAAGGATTTTACTTGAAACTTTTCTTAGTACCAAGAAAGGACAAAGCCTGGAGACCAATTCTGGACCTGTCTATCATAAATACTTTTCTGGACGTCCCAAAATTCAAAATGTTGACTCTACAGCAGCTTCTGCCCATGCTGGACAAAAAGGCTTGGCTTGTAACTTTGGACCTCAAAGAGGCATACCTGCATGTCCCAGACAATCTTGCAAAAGATACCTCAGATTCATAGCTGGCTCACTGCACTACCAATTCTCTGCACTGCCCTTTGGCTTATCTACTGCGCCCAGGGTCTTCACAAAATGCCTGGCATCGGCACCAGTAATTGCATTTTGCAGACAGAGGAATTCAAATATACCCCTACTTGGATGACTGCCTTATTCAAGCAAAGGACAAAGATATTCTACTACAGCATCTGGAGTTTGTAAAAAGATTACTAATTTGCCTAGGGTGCACAGTAAATGAAAAGAAATCAAAACTAGTACCCTCTCAAGAGATAATATTCCTGGGTGCAAGCTTAAATACAACTGCCCAAATAGCTTATCTCACACCAGACACACAAAGGCATCTGACTTCTTACTTCAAAGACTTGGCAACAAAGACCCAGTTATCTGCAAGAAAAATTCTGCAGGCTCGGGGCTACATGGCATCCTGCATTCTACTAATTCCATATGCAATACTGCATATGAGGAAACTACAATGGTATCTAAAAAGTGTTTGGACTCAACATTGCCACAGCCTGGAAACAGTAATTGCTCTCATTCCCTGCCTACAACAGGAATTTCAATGGTGGGCACAGGCCTGTCACCACAACAAGGGACAGCCATTCACCTTAACCACTGCCAGGCAGATACTAACAACAGGTGCATCAGATTATGCCTGGGGGGCGCACATGGCAGGAAAACGTATTCAGGGCACATGGCCCACAAACCAAATGCATCTTCATATCAATCAGAGATGCTAGCTGTACAAAATGCCCTGACAGCCTTCAAGGACCTACTTCATCCGGGACAACTACTGATAAAGACGGACAATACCACAGTCATGTGGTACATAAACAAGCAAGGCGGCACACATTCCTACCCCCTATGCAGGCAAGCCATGACTTTGTGGAACACAGCACTGACTTATCAAGTACATCTGCAAGCACAATTCCTGCCAGGAAAGACAAATACTTTGGCAGACGAACTAAGCAGAAACCTCATGGATCCTCACGAGTGGAAACTGAAACCACAAATCTTCAACATAACAGGGAAATGGGGATGCCCAGACATAGATCTATTCGCTTCCCCTCACACCTGCCAGCTACAGAGATTCTGCACTCGGACTTATCACAAGCAAGCATGGAAAGTGGACGCCCTTTCAGTCAGCTGGAAAGCCGTTGCAGTGTACGCATTCCCTCCTCTGCCTCTCCTCTCCAAGGTACTCCTAAAGGTCAGACAAGAGAAGCCAAAAATTATACTGATTGCCCCAGACTGGCCATGCCAGCACTGGTACCAAATTCTAAAGAGCTTGTCTCAAGGCCCAGCCTGGACAATTGCCTCTAATACCTCATTTGCTGACCCAACAGAATAATCAGATCCTGCACAGCCAACTCAGAACCCTAAATCTGTCTGCATGGCGGATAATGTAATCATTCAAGAACACACCTCTCTCTAAAGCAGTTATGGATGTTATTTTGGAGGCCAGGGGGCCCAGCACCAGAAAATCTTATGCAGAAAAATGGAAGAGATTCTGTGCTTGGAACCAAGCGCAGGGAATTGACTCGCTTTAACCAAATATTCCTCAGATTTTGCAATATCTAACTGAGAGGCTGGACAAAGGCCTATCCTTCTCCTCAATTAAGATCCATGCCTCTGCCATTTCAGCTCATTACAGTACGGACCCACCTATTGTTTCTCATCCACTGCTAAGACAGTTTCTCAGATGGGCCAAAAACATAAGACCTCCAAGGAGAGCTCAAGTACGTACATGGGACCTCAATTTTCACACTGCCTCCTTTTGAGCCTGCCAATACAACAGAGATAAAATACTTGTCATGGAAAACCGCTGATGTCCTTCAAGAATGCAACTGCAGTCATAACATATGGGTTGTCCTGCCTCAGGCAGCCCTCGGTCGGCCGGATTCCAAAGTCTGGGTCCGGCGTCGGCCGGTGTCGCCTCCTCTCCGACGTCAGAATGGCTGGAGTATAAAGGCATCGGCCGACGCCATCTTCTTCAGTCTTTCTTGCCACACGGTGCCCGAAGCAGAAGCAGTTTGCAAGTGCCGGTCGGTCAGCTCCTGTGTTTCAGTTACCGAAGTCATCTAAAAGCTAAGTACCCCGTTGGGGAACATTTTTTCTTGCCTCAGCCGATGTCAGAACAAATTGAGAAAGTTAATAATTGTTTGTCTTGTGGTAAACAAATACCTCATAAGGACTTCCATTCTTACTGCCTCCCTTGCCTGGGCCCAGACCACGACGTCTCGGCCTGTGCTGCCTGTGCTTGCTTTAATAAGCGCACTCTCATGCGCCGGGCAGAATTTGCCAAGGACTTTTTCGGCGAATCCTTCGCCTATATCATGCCGTCGGATCAACCAACAACACAAATTTCCAAAAAGCGTAAGGACCGGGACCGACATCCGCGGCCTGCGTCCTCTACCGATATTTCTCCTAAGCCCTCCGCGAGTGCTTTGGTCCCTTCAGAAGCGGTAATTCAACCGCTCCAGGCCGACGACTCAGCGGTAACACGTCCTTCAGTCCCGGAGACTACACCGGTGCCGGTTATTGATTTTCCTCCAGAAACCGAAGCTCTGGATCTACCCGACACCATTTCCATGGACAAGGTTACTCCTGCACGTGGGGCAGCTAGGCCTCCTGTATCCATGTCCATCAAGGCCTTTGCACGTGCTAAGGCCGCCAGTCAGGCCAAGGCCCATCCTAAACCTGCTGCCCAGGCCCCTTCTTCTGATAAACAGATCATGTCTCTTGCTGCAGACCTTATCTCTCTTATCAGGGGCTCTCAGCCTCACCCAGACAGAGGCTCTCAGCCGCCTGCAGAGAAAAGGCCTAGATCTGAGCAGGCTGACTACCTTTCTTCAGATGAAGCCTCTGGGGATTCTGAGCATTCAGATACCCAGGAAGAATCCTTCCAGGCCTATGAGGACTCTGATGCTGAGGAGTCAATTCCCTCTGCCTCTCCTCCAGAGGATTTTTCTTTCGGTGAAGTCCTCCACTCTATGAGGGAGCATTTTAAGTGGCAGGGTCAGGAATTTTCTGATTCAAGGAAAAGGCTTACGTACCTTCCTCAAGTTACCCCAGCACAGACCTTTAGCTATCCCTCCAGTTATGGATGTCCTGGATGATGTTTTCTCCGACTCCAGTGCTAACCCTGATTCTCTCCCTCCTGCTCCTGTCAAGCCAGACAGATATTACAGGGTCCCTGACACTCACAAGCATCTCTTTATGGCCCGCTGTGGATCTTGACACTATTTCACAGGGCCCCAAAGGAGTGGCTACTTCCACAGCCAAGAATCCACTGCCAGCGGATAGGGAAGCAAGGTCCCTGGAGAGATAGGGTAAAAAAGTTTATACCTCTACCACCCTTGCCATGAGGTCACTTAACTGCCTTTTTCATATGTTTCAGTACCAGGATTATTTACTGGATGATTTACAGAAAAAGCTAGCCTCTCCTGAGTCTATTGATAGAAAGGCTTTGCAGGATCTGGTCCATAACTCCCAGCAGGTTAGCAATCATTTTCTACAGTGTGGTTATGATGCATTGGAAGCTACATGTAGGGCAGCTATGACGGGGGCTGTTATACGTAGACATGCCTGGTTAAAAGAACAGCCACTCCCAGACCATGTTAAAGTAAAGTTACTTGATGCACCTCTGGAAAAACAGAAGCTTTTTGGTGCTAATGCACAAGATGTGTTGAAGTCCATTGAGGAAAAGGCTAAATCAGTTCAGACAGTCAAAGATTTCCTCCAGGTTCAGCCACCCAGATTCAGCAAGAACTGGCCTTCAAAGAATTGGTCCTTTCCAGACACTGACAAGTTCCAAAGGGGAAAAAACAGGCGTGCTCGAGGTAGAGGGCAAAACCGAGGCTCCTACAGGGGCCGCCAATGGCAACCACCAAATCAAAGAAGTGGCACAGGCAGTCCAGCTGCTCCACAAGGACAATCACAATGACTTGACTTTCATGCCACCTACCAAAGCTCAAAGAGAAGCACCTTTAGGAGGAAAATTATCCTTATTCTCAAACAACTGGCATATCTTAACCAAGGACAACTGGATTCTGGATTTAATAGACAAAGGTTACAGATTCCACTTCCATACTTTACCAATAAGACAAGGCATGCCAAACCTGCCACATCATCAAAGGGCAGAGGCACTCATTCAAGTTTCAAAGCTGTTAAATATAAAAGCAATAGAAAAGGTCCCTCCACAGGAACAAGGCCAGGGATTTTATACAAGACTGTTCCTTGTTCCAAGAAAGGAAAACAAATGGAGGCCTATACTGGACTTGTCTACTCTAAATACTTATCTCATTGTGCCAAAGTTCAAAATGCTGACATTGCAGCAACTCCTTCCCATGCTGGGCAAGGGGTCTTGGCTGGTCACTCTGGACCTCAAGGAGGCATACCTGCATGTCCCAGTCAGACAAAGCTGCAGAAGATACCTCAGATTTCTTGCAGGGACAGAGCATTATCAATTCTCAGCATTGCCGTTTGGCTTATCTACTGCGCCCAGAGTGTTCACGAAATGCCTGGCATCAGTAGTGGCACACTGCAGACTCCAGGGGATTCAAGTATACCCCTACCTGGATGACTGCCTCATACAAGCAGACAACAAACAAACCTTGATAGCAAACTTGGACTATGTCATTCAATTACTACAGGCCTTGGGATACACAGTCAACATTCAGAAATCAAGACTTCTGCCATCCCAACAGATTATTTTCCTAGGAGCCAAACTGGACACACAAACACAAATGGCTTATCTCACAGAGGAAAAACAGCAGCAGTTACCAGAGTATTTCAAAGGCCTAGCAAAGCTCTCCCAGCTGACTGCAAGGAAAATCTTGCAGGCCCTGGGGTTCATGGCATCTTGCATTCTTCTGATACCTTTGGCAAGACTTCATATGAGAAAGCTGCAATGGTACTTAAAAAGCTTATGGTCCCAACACAGCCAAAGCCTAGAGGACGTAATCCCACTCATTCCATGTCTGCAAAGAGAATTTTTGTGGTGGGCTCAAACAAGTCAGTTAAACAAAGGCATGTCTTTCAACAAACCTCAAGCAGGTCAAATGATTACAACAGACGCCTCAGACCATGGATGGGGGGTGCACATGGAGGGCAGATGCATTCAAGGTCAATGGACACCAAGGGAAAGGCATCTGCACATAAACCAAAAAGAGATGTTGGCAGTGATGCATACAATTGAGACTTTCGAAAAATCACTTCAACAAGGACATTTGCTAATAAGGACAGACAACACCACTGTTATGTGGTATATAAACAAGCAGGGAGGCACTCATTCTTATCCCCTCTGCAGACTAACAATGATTCTCTGGGAAAAATCCCCAAGTCTGAAGATACATTTGCAATCCCAGTTTGTGCCAGGCAAGGACAATGTACTGGCGGACAAGCTGAGCAGAAATTTCTTGGATCCACACGAATGGATGCTGCATCCTCACTTTTTCTCACAAATAACAAGGACATGGGGAAGACCGGACATAGATCTCTTTGCTTCTCACATGAATCATCACCTGGAAAAGTTCTGTACAAGGACCCACCATCCTCTAGCCTGGAAAATGGATGCTCTCTCCTTCATTTGGAATTCCCTAACAATTTATGCATTCCCTCCTCTACCACTACTGACCAAGGTGATACTGAAGATCAAAGCAGAACAACCAACAGGCATTTTGATAGCTCCAGACTGGCCAAGGCAGCACTGGTACCCATTGCTGTTGAGCATAACTCGGACCAAACCGTGGCCTCTGCCCCTATGGCCTCTGCTTCTAACACAACACAATTACAGGACTGTTCATCAAAACCTGAAAACATTGCATCTGACAGCCTGGAGGTTACCATAACTCCTTCCGATATCTCTCTTTCCAAAAAAGTTCAAGAGATATTACTGGAAGCACGCAGACCTTCCACCAGAAAAACCTATTCAGCCAAGTGGAAGAGATTCATCATCTGGAATGCTAACAGGGGTCAGGATGCAACAGTATTGAGTATACCTCAGATATTGGAATACTTGGCAGAAATGTTTCATACTGGTCTCTCATATTCTTCCATAAAGATTCATGCCTCAGCAATCTCAGCAAAATACAATTGTGATCCACCTGTGTTTTCACATCCTTTGCTAAGACAGTTCCTAAGAGGGATAAAGAATATCAAACCTCCCAGGAAACCGCCAGTACCTGCATGGGACCTCAATTTCGTCTTGGAAAAATTAACTCTTCCTCCCTTTGAACCAGCAGCAACTTCAGAAATGCAATTTCTCTCATGGAAAATGGTTTTCCTATTGGCAATCACATCAGCAAGAAGAGTCTCTGCGATACAGGCACTCATGGCAGTACCTCCTTTTCTCATTTTTCATCAGGACAGAGTCTCTCTACGAACCAATCCTTCATTCATGCCAAAGGTAATTTCCAGGGTGTTTCTAAATCAAGCTATTCACCTGCCTACTTTCTTCCCCAATCCTCAAAACAGGGGGGAAGCTCTGCTGCATACTTTGGACATACACAGGCAACTACGCTACTACTTGGACAGAACTAAGGCCACCAGAAAATCTGACCAACTGCTTGTAGCCTATGCTGCTGGAGTACAAGGAAAAGCAATCTCCAAACAATTTCCAAATGGATTGGACACTGCATCAGATTCTGCTATTCTTTTCATGGAAAAGGTGTGCCAGCCAATATTAGGCCACACTCCACCAGAGCTATAGCCACATCCACAGCTTTCCTAAGAGGAGTGGCTACAAAGGACATTCTAGAGGCTGCTACATGGAGGTCCGTGCATACATTTACCAAGCACTACAACCTGCCTTTATACTCCAGATCCCGAGCAGGCTTTGCTTCAGCAGTCCTGCAGGGCATTTTAGCTACACCATCACTTTCTTAAGTTCCAACCACCCCCAGCTTGGCTATGGTATTCAACCCATATGTTATGACTGCAGTTGCATTCTTGAAGGACATAGTACAGTTTTGTACCTACCATAAATGTAGATGTCCGATAGATATGCAACTGCAGTCGGATTTTCCCACCCTCCTACCCCTCTGCAACCTTCTTTATGGGTCCACTACCCCTATTCCTATTAGCTGGGGGTATCTCCTATGGTGTATCTGTTTATTACTGTTGTGCATGTCTGGAATTGTTTATCCATTCACCAAATTTAGCCTTCCTAGGAGGGCACCTGGCATCTGGGGCAAGAAACACTGAAGAAGATGGCGTCGGCCGATGCCTTTATACTCCAGCCGTTCTGACGTCGGAGAGGAGGCGACACCGGCCGACGCCAGACCCAGACTTTGGAATCCGGCCGACCGAGGGCTGCCTGAGGCAGGACAACCCATATGTTATGACTGCAGTTGCATATCTATCGGACATCTACATTTATGGTAGGTACAAAACTGTACTTTCTCCTAGCAATAACTTCAGCAAGAAGAGTCTGAGTTACAGGCACTAATGGCTGTGGAATCTTTTAATCTGAAGTAGTTAACTTCATTTGTGCAGCAACCTATGGGATTCGGATCCGACCTCTGATCCGAGCCGGCAGTTTTCAACAGCTTTAGATCCGAGCTCCAAGCTCCTCCCCCTACCCACAATCCCCTGCCAACCCTGACTGACCTCAGATCTAGTTTGCCGCGGTTTACTTCAGCAGCTTGATCCCGAGTTCGAGGCGTTGTTTGTAATTTTCGTGAGAAAATTTAACTTTTCTAACCCTTTTCCTTAACTTTTGGTGTGATTGTGTTTTCAGGTCCCTTATCCCTTATAACTATCTTAGTTTAATTTATTTTGTCCTATATTCTAACCTCCCCCCTCCCTTCGTGGTTCCGTCAAGGTTGTGTGTGTGTGTTTGGGGCCTAGTGTGTGTGGTTTTTTCCTTCTAATATGTCCGAGGCCCCAAAGTTAGTGTTTTCGAACTGCATCGAGTGTGGCCATAAGCTGTCCCCAGCAGATGGCCACACTCTGCGTGATGTGCCTTGGGGTTGAACACCTGTTCTCTGGTTGTACCATCTGTGCAGCGTTCAACCCCAGGGCACTCAAGGACCGGAGGTCTAAGCTGATTCTGGTGGGTCTTCTGCCCCCAGACTTGGCTTCTACCTCTGGTCCTCCCGTGGCTCCCGCTGCGGCTGCGATGGCCGCCACTCCTGCTTCCCTCCCCCCGCCCGGGACTCAACCTCCCGCCTTAGGCCCGGAGGAGAGGGAGGCTAGGAAAGAAAGGAGGAAGGAGAAGCACCACAAGCGGAGGGCCGAGGCCTCCACTTCGCCCCCCCCTCCGTCTAAGCGGGCTTCTCCCTCCAGGACTTCTGGGTCTCCTCCTTCTCGGATCCGGTCCCCGTGCTTTTCACCAGGTCCTGAGGAGGAGGAGACCCGATCTCCGTCGAGGTCATCGAGGTGACACCCCCACCTTGGTGGCCTCGTCGAGATCTACCCGAAGTCTCACCGATGCAGATTTGGACCGGATGATGATAAGATTCCTCCAGGCCCAACTACAGATGGAGTGCTCCTGCCTCCCCCCCCTCCACTGGGGGGGGGGGGGGCTCGAACCCCTTCTTTTCCCCGATAGCTCCTTCTCTGTCCCGTTTCCTGGGTTTGGAGTCTTCGGAGCCAGGCAGCCTTGGAGCCGAGGGTGTGTCAGTGCCGATAGTCTCGGGTACTTCAGCTCTGACACTTCCCTAGAGTCTGTCGGGTCCATTCTCTTCGGATCCGAGCTCTCTGAGCCGAGGGCTGAGCTTTGGATCTGGCGGTATCGGCATGGCTTCGGCTCCGTCCATGTCGGAGCATGCTGGTCTGTCGGATTCGATTGCTTCGGCGCCGGCTCCGATCTGAGGGAGGGTCTGCTCTCAGATCCCAGAGAGAGCAGCTCTCCCTTGGCATTCAGTGTGGTGGAGAGGGTTCTGTCGAGGGATTCCAGGCCCCCGGCCCTTGCCACGGCTCCACCCTGCACTCCTTCTCAGTTGGGTCCGACTTCCATCACCCGGCCCCAGGGACAGCCTGCTCTGACGTCCCAGGTAGTTCCATTGGAACAAGACATTGCTGGTGAGACCTCCTCGGACAGCCCCCCCGAGGAGGTTCCTCACAAGCGAAGGTGCAAGAGGAGGCACCTGGACTCCCTTGAGTCTTTGACTGAGGACACAGATTTGGAGGAAGGGGAAGGCACCCCAAGATCACCCCCCGAAGATATCTCATTTGGTGACATCATGGAGATGCTCAGAATTAGGGGGGGGGGGTGGTCTGCCCCAAAGCCTACCTCGGACGAATCCGTGTTCCTGGAGGCGTTTGAAGCAGGCCCGTCTACCTCTTGGGTGTCCCCTCCGGCCAACCCCCTGGTAGACTTGATTACTACCAGGGCGTGGAAGGAGCCGGACACAGTGGAGCCAGTCCCCAAGCTCCCAGACAAGATTCTCAGCCCACCCTCCGACAAATCCCACTGGAGCAAAGGCCCCCCTGTAGATGCCATGTTGGTGGCGGCAGCAGCCACCATGAGGGAACTTGCTCAGGAGAGCTCCTTGGTTCATCCCCCGAGCAAGGAGTCTCGGTCGATGGACCGCTTAGGGAAGTGGGTGTTTAGTTCAGCAACCTTCTCTGTGAGGTCGCTTAACTACATGGCACATGTGCTACGACTGCAGCGGGACCTTATCAAAGAGTATGCTGCGTCGCCCCCCTAGTCCATATTGGCGGAGGACAAACAGTTGCACTCCACCCGGATGGCCACTCTACAATCCCTATCTAACACCTCTATGTGGCTACTGTGTCTCATGCCACGGAAGGAGCCGCTAGAACCAGCGGAGCGGGCCTCGTTATGAGACGTCAGGCCTGGCTCCGGCACTGTGATTTCGTGGTACCCTTTTAAGGAGTCTTTCGCTAATGCCCCTTTTGATGGTTCTACCCTCTTTGGCAAAACTGTGCGAGATACTTTGGTCCAGAGTGAAAAGGACGGGAAGACGTCTGCCGTCGGAGACCGCTTCTCTGCTCCCCAGAGGTCCTTCTCTAAGAACCAAAAGGGACAGAAGAAGATGTGGTTCCGGAAGTCACAACAGTCTCGTCCCGCTCCGGACTCCCAGCCCTTCCGCGGCAGAGGAGGGCAGGGTGGACGCCACCCTAGAGGCAGAGGGTGCCCACGGAACTTTGGATCCAGAGAACCCTTCTCAGACCAACCCACGCAACACCCCTGAGGAGTCGCCCAACTGCTCCACTCTGGAGGCAGTCGGGGGGGCATTTCTCGAAGCACCCAGCAGCTTTGGGAGTCTATCACGACAGACCGCTGGGTGCTTCGCATCATATCCAGAGGATATCAGATTCCCTTCTCTCGCTACCCACACAGCCCCAGATACCTCCCTGATGTCCCACCCGATCAGAGGGAGGCTGCAGCAATGGAAATCCAGCACTTGCTGGAAAAAGCCATCCAACACTTCCCCCCCCAGACCAGTGCGGGTCCGGGTTTTACTCCAGGTTCTTCTTGGTGCCAAAAAAGATGGGGGACTTAAGACCAATCCTCGACCTCTCTTCCCTGAATCTGTCCGTAACCAAAAAGAAGTTCCACGTGGTCACTCTTCAATCCATTCTCCCCCTTTTACAGGAGAAAGATTGGATGTGCTCTATAGACCTCAAGGATGCGTACTGCCATATTCTGATGGATAGGCGATCCAGGAGGTTCCTCCGCTTCCGGCTAGGAGCCAGTCATTACCAATTCAGGGTCCTCCCCTTTGGTCTCACCACAGCCCCCAGGGTGTTTACCAAAGTGTTAGCAGTGATAGCATCCCACCTGAGGCTCCAGGGAATTTCTTCCCGTACCTGGACGACTGGCTCCTGACCGCCCCGACAAGGCATCTACTCTGCGCAGCCAGAAACTACTTTCTTCATCTAACTCCCCGGCTGGGGATCACTATCAACATAGAGAAGTAGTCTCTTACTCCGACTCAGACTCTAGACTTCATAGGGGCCAGATTAGACACAAACAAACTCCTAGCTTTCTTGACCTCAGACCGGCTACTAACCCTGAGGCTACACGTGCAAGCCATTCTGCAATCTGTAGCTCCCCAGGTGGAATTGGTCCTGAGGGCTCTTGGCTCGATGGCGGCAGCAATCAACCTATTACCAATGGCTCGGTTGAACATGAGGGTCTTAAAATGGACCCTTCAGGTGCAGTGGTCCTTTCTTCACTATCCTCTGAGCCATCCCGTCCCACCCAGCAAGGACGCCCCTTTTCTGTGACCCCTCCACTAGCCATGTTGACCACGGACGCCTCCCGCCTCGGGTGGGGGGGCATTGTTCGGGCAGGACAGTCTAAGGCACGTGGGACCTTACGGAGACCTCACTGCATATCAATGTCCTAGAGATGAGGGCAGTGCTGTTAGTGTTGCAAGCACTTCAGGACCTTCGTCCTGTAGGAACGATTGCGATTCAGACTGACAATATGTCAGTTGTCTGCTACATCAACAAACGGGGGGGGGGGGGACCAGGTCTTACCCACTCTGCCGAGAGGCCATGAGGGTGTGGAAATGTGCGATCTCCACCAGCCGCTTTCTCGTAGCAACGCACATTCCGGGACAGTCCAACATCCTAGCGGACAAACTAAGTCGCACCATCCTTTTGCCATACGAGTGGTCTCTGAATCCCGAGATAGCAAATCGGATTTTCGCCAAATGGGGTCAACCCTGTTGCGATCTCTTTGCCTCTCCCTCGAACACAAAATGTTACGACTACTTTGCTCTCATTTCCCCCTCCGGGAACCCCCGAGAGACGCTCTGGTGCATGCTTGGCCTCCCGGTCTTCTTTATGCTTACCCTCCTCTTCCCTTGATGCTGACGTTTTTTCAGAAAGCCAGTCTGTTGGGGAGCAGGATTATCCTCATTGCCCCCTTTTGGCCTCATCAAACCTGGTTCCCTTACCTTTGGTCTCATCTGGTGAATCCTCCTTGGATTCTGGATCCCAGTCCGGATCTAATATCCCACTCCCTAGATCTCCCAGTCCCGAACCTGGTCAACCTCAAGCTCACAGCTTGGCTGCTCCACTTCCACTCGTAGCTAGGACTCCCGGCATCTCTTCCCCAGTTAAAACTATTCTAGTAGCAGTGCACAAGCCTTCTACTAGAAAGATCTATAGCAGCAAATGGGAACGTTTCTCCATTTGGGCGGAATGCAAAAATATTGGATCCTTTTACAGCTCCCTTGCCCGCTGTATTAGACTTTCTTTCAGGACTGTTCCATTAGGGGGCTAGCTCCTCCACAGTCAAGGTTCTACTAGCAGCTAGCTCTCATTATCACGTAGGAAACGAACTGGGCCCTTTGATCACCACGAAATTATGCAAGACCTTTTTGAAGGGTACCTTTCTGCTCAGACCGCCAATGAAGGATGTAGTCCCTCCTTGGGATTTAACGCTGGTGCTTCAGGCCTTGACAGCTCCCCCGTTTGAGCCTGCAGCTACAGTAGATCTTAAATTCTTGTCATGGAAAACGGCCTTTCTTGTCGCTATCACCTCTGCTCGAAGGGTCTCTGATCTACAGGCCCTCTGTGTAAAACCCCCATACTTGACCTTTCACAAGGATAGAGTTTACCTCAGGACCAATCCCTCCTTTCTTCCCAAGGTTGCCTCTGAGTCTAATATTAACCAGTCCATCAACCTGCCGGTCTTTTTTCCTAATCACCATAACAAAGGGGAATACAAATTACACTCATTGGATGTGCATAGACAACTTCGCTTCTACATCCACAGGGCATCTGGTCATAGGAAATCCGACCAGTTGTTTGTGTCTTTTGCCAAATTTAATTTGGGTAAATCTGTCTAAAGTTACACTGTCTAGATGGATTTCGCAGTGTATCCTTTTATAGGTTCATAGGTTTATACTAGGCTATCTGCCCTAAGGCATTTATAAGCCTAGCCCAAAGTTTTGTGGCTTACGCCACCCCTTATATGAAAAAATACTGTGCCCATTAGTTTGTTGTGCCTCTGTCCAGCAGTGACCCAGAGATGATTCCCGGGGTAAACCTACGATCTCCCATCCACAGGTCAAGATTTCTCTTGAACAGAGCCAGCGAGGCGCTCTGCCTAACATGGACCGGGATTTTATTCCACAGCATATGGAGTCTGAGTGATAAATCTATCCCTCCAGCACGTCCTATTTATATCCGTGCTAAGGTTTAAGTCACTTGCTCTAGTGGTTCTGGTGGATTTGGATTTTTTGAGGTGGAGCATGTCCATTAATTCCGGGTTGGACATGGCCTTGTATGTCAGGCACATGTCACCTCTGAGCAGACTGTATGCGACTGAATAGAGCTGGAGTTTCTTCAATCTGGCAGCATATGACAAATTTTGGAGTCCCTTTATCCTTTTGGTGCGGAACTTTTCGGGTCTCTCCAATTACTGCAGATGTCTGGTGAGATGCATCCCGAATGGGGCATTGTACTCAATCATTGGTCTGATAAGTGAAGAGTACAGGGGAACAATGACCTCACTAGATCTGGATGTGAATCCCTTCATGATCAGCTGGGCAATGTAGAAGGTCTTTCTAACCACTTTAGCAACGTGAGTGTCAAAAGAAAGGCCACTGTCAACCTGGGTCCCCAGGTCCCTGATAACCTCTTCTGTGCTTAGTGGATTGCCACCTATATGGTAGCTTGGGGTTACCTTGTTTTTCCCGAAGGGTATGACTATACATTTCTTGGCGTTTAACTTCAGGCCATGGCTCTGGCACCAGCTATCTGTTTCCGTGAGTCCCCTCTGAAGGATATCCGTGTCCGATGCACTTTCCACTATGGCGCCCAGTTTGCAGTCGTCTGCAAACTTTGTCAGCCAAAGTCCTCCCATGTTGGCCTGTACTTCTGAGAAGTAGATGCCGAACAATAGGGGGCCAAGGACCGAGTCCTGTGGGACACCACTTGTGACCGGCTTGGAGTCTGACATAGCGCCAGCAACTCTAACCCTGTGGGTTCTGTCCTTAAGCCAGTTTGCAACCCATCTTGTGACATATGGGTTTACATTTAAGCTGGTAAGTTTATCTACAATACCCGAGTGGGGTATTGTGTCGAAAGCCTTTGCAAGGTCAAGGTAGGCTGTATGGACTGCCTTTCCCTCATCAATGGCCTTGGTGACTGTTTCGAAGCAGTCGACCAAGTTCAAAAGGCATGATCTGCCCTTGACGAAGCCAAACTGGGTCGGGTCCAATGTCTGCAAGTCTCCTATATCTTTGTTTATGAGCTCCATTATGATCCTCTCCATAGCTTTGCAGACTAGACTTGTTAAGCTTATTGGGCGGTAATTACCAGGGTCCGTAGAGGCACCGCCTTTGTGGAGTGGGACCACAGTTGCTGTACGCCACTCCTTGGGCACGTATCCTGTAGTAAGGCTGAGATTTAACAGCTGCATTATGTGCCGGTTTAGTTCCTCATTGAGATCGTGTAGCACACAGCCGGGGACACCATCCGGTCCCATTGATGCTGTGTTTTTAGCTTTAGAGAGAGCAGCTTTCACCTGTGCATTTGAGATGTCTGGGAGGCTACACTCCGCTGGGATAGTTATCTCTCCTTTAGGGGGGGAGAGGGGGGTGAAGTTTGCACTGAACCTGTCTGCCAGTATGTTGGCAATGTCTGTGGGTTCAGTGATTTTTGTATCATTTTGTACTAATTCTGAGCATATCTGGGAGTTTCCACCCAGGTTCCTAACATAGCTGAAAAAGGCCTTATGATTGTCTTTTGAATCCATGGCAATTTTTCTCTCAAAATTGGCCTTAGTTAATTTTATGAGTGCTCGTATTTTTTTACTAATACTGATCAGGGGTGACTTCCCTTTTATGGATTTTGTTCTATCATGTAATAGCTTTCTCCTCTTATTGTAAAGTTTGTTAATGGCTGGGGTCCACCAGACTGGACGTTTGCCCTTGGTGGAGAGAGTCTTGGTTTTATTAGGGATTGCCTGGTCCATGCAGTCCTGGAGGTGTTCATAGAAGGCATTTGTAAGGGCTTCCGCAGCTTGGGTTGTGGTTTCCACTGGCTCAGGGGCCTTGAAGGATACCACACCAGTCTTGAGTAGTGTGAAGTTTGCTTTAGAGAAGTTCTTCACTGTGGTCTTTTTTGTTTGGGGTGGGGGCGGGATGTGGATTTCCAGTGAGATTAGTTTATGATCAGATCTCACCAATGAGGGATATACTTCTGGTGTGGAGCATTTTGTCCCCATGTTTGAGATAATGAGATCTAGTATATTTTCTCCTCTCGTGGGAACAGTGACTAGTTGTTCCATGGCATTTGAATTTATGAACTCCAGGAACCGTTGGGCTAGAAAGTTAGGGCTTGAGTAATGTTCCCAGTCTATATTCGGGTAGTTGAAGTCACCTAATATGATGGTGTTTGGAGATACATTTATACCCTCCAGTGTCTTCATGAAGGCAGTGTGGGGTTTCTGAGTTTGAGAGGGTGGCCTGTAGCATGCTACAAATTGTAGAGCAGTTTTGCCTATGGTTAGTTGCACCTGGATGGTTTCCGAAGCTTCATGCGTTGCCACCAACCTGGAGGTGTGGGTATCCTTTATGAATATGGATACACCCCCTCCTTTTGTGGTGTGGTCCGGGTTTTGGGGCCGGAACGCATGATATGAGGTAAAACCTGATAGTGCCGGGGTGCTCTCAGGAGCCTTGAACCAGGTTTCAGTTACAGCACAGACATCTATGTTCTCCATACCGAGAAGGGCCTCGAGTGCGTGCATTTTGAGATTTAGACTTCTGGCATTGAGCAGCATTACCCTCAGTTTCTTCCCATTTTTGTTTTCTAGGGTGGTAGGTTTAGAATTTGAGCCTTGCCTAAAAAAGGCACTATGGGGGTGGCAAGAGCCTTAGACAATATCCGGAATCCCAGGGGTGACAGGTGCAAGCCGTCCCTTGCGAAGCAGCGTGGCTTGTCAAGCATGTCATCCCAGGCAGACAGACACTGGATCCCCTTTGAATGACACCAGAAATTAAGCCAATTGTTAAAGCTGATCATCTTGTCTCTATATTGTGGCATCATTCTTGGTGAAGGAAGGATACTGCTCAGGGTCAGGGTCATACCTGCCTGGGCTACATAATCAGAGAGCTCCTCTATGTCTCTTTTCATGTAGTCCAGGGAGGTACGTCTCAGGTCGTTCACACCAGCATGGACAATGACTGTGTCATATTTGTACTTGCCGTGGAGTGACCAGAGTGCTTGTGTTATGTGGTGGATTCTAGTGCCCGATATGCAGCTTACTGTGACCCTCTCCTTGTTCAGCCTGGTGAGTGGGACATCAGTGTGTCTGACTATGGAGTCACCTATGACAAGTATGTTTGGTGTTGTATTTGGCCTTAAGGGCTGTGACTGCTTTGCACACTGATTTTGTGGTTTATGTGTTGCTTGTGGGGTGTCTTTAGGTAGCAGTTGCTTGGGTGTGTGCTTTGGAGGCCTCTGCTGTTTAGGTAAATTTTTACTCAGAGCCTCCGAGTAGGTCTTTGTGTGTTTGTGTTTGATTCATTGGTGTGGTAGCATTATGTGAGGCTGGTTTTGTGGTGTGTGTAGTTGCCTTCTCCTCCTGTCTGGTCTTGCCAGTCCTGAGTTGAGAGAGCTCAGCCTCCAGTTTGGCTAAATAGCTGCATCTCTCGCAAGTATTTGTGTTATGTGGGAGGAGGAGAGGGTTGTCTGTGTACATGAGGCAATTGTAACATTGCCTCAATATTCCCAGATTCACCAACTGGGCAGGCGAGGACGCCAGCATCTGGCCCTTCGACATGCTAGAAAAATTAAGGAGTTAGGTATGAGACTGAATAAGAGAGGACTTAGTAAGGAAGTGGGTACTCCTGGGGGGGTTTCGCAAGTGAGGGACTTTGTATAATATAGAAGTGCTTAACCTGCAAGGAAGATGCTTTTAAGACAAGTGCTGAGCTTTTTTTTTGAAAAAAAAACTTTTAGGAACAAGTGCTGCGCTTTTTAGTTAAGGGATATACTGTTTAGGTTACTAGTAGAGCAGTTCTAAGGGAAAAAATGAAGAACAGACTTTATGGAGCCAGAAAAGGTTTAACCTTGTTAAACCGGCTGCCGATGCTGCTCTAGTGGCAACTCAGCTAAAGCGTGCTTTATAGCAGGGGGCTGGAAAAGGCAGGAAATGACCCAAAATGGCCAAAGAATTACAAGTTACTGTCTTAAACCACTCCTCTGAGGACAAACAGGCAGCTCAGTACTCCCCACTCCCACTGGTGAGTAAAGAAACTTTCCCCTGACCAAACAAAGAAAATGGAGAAGTACAGGAACCAAGACAAAGCCCAGGGATCAGCAAAACCTGATCACTGGAACAACTAGCCAGGAAAGTTAGGAGAACAAGAATATTTATTTGTTTTTTTTTTTTTTTTTAATTTTTTTCACAGACAGAACAGAAAACAATAAATGCTTTGCTTTTCGATTAAATGCTATCAAAAGCTAGTACACTTGAGTGTATTAGCCTGTAGTTTAACTTTTAAGCAAACTTAAACTAAGAAGTGCAACCAACAATTAAAGCTTATAAAAACAGGAAAAACAGGTAATACCACTATAAAATAGACAGAAACAGTCGTCGAATAACACAAATGGTCGAAAAATGCAAGAAAAAATACTTAAAATCTGGAAAGTTGCTTTTCTGGTCTCTGCTGCTCTAGGAACTCTGCTGGATACCACGAGGAGCTGTGCTGAGTTCTCTACAGCCAGAAAAGCCCGCCAAAGCGTGCTTTATAGCAGGCCGCTGGAAAAGGCAGGAAATGACCCAAAATGGCCAAAGAATTACAAGTTACTGTCTTAAACCACTCCTCTGAGGACAAACAGGCAGCTCAGTACTCCCCACTCCCACTGGTGAGTAAAGAAACTTCCCCCTGACCAAACAAAGAAAATGGAGAAGTACAGGAACCAAGACAAAGCCCAGGGATCAGCAAAACCTGATCACTGGAACAACTAGCCAGGAAAGTTAGGAGAACAAGAATATTTTTTTTTTTTTTTTTTTTTAATTTTTTTCACAGACAGAACAGAAAACACAATAAATGCTTTGCTCTTCGATTAAATGCTATCAAAAGCTAGTACACTTGAGTGTATTAGCCTGTAGTTTAACTTTTAAGCAAACTTAAACTAAGAAGTGCAACCAACAATTAAAGCTTATAAAAACAGGAAAAACAGGTAATACCACTATAAAATAGACAGAAACAGTCGTCGAATAACACAAATTAGCATATGAAAGTTCGGGCAGGCCCGCACCTCAAGGAGTCCATGCCCACTCTACTTGTTCTGTGTCTACCTCTGCGGCTTTTAGAGCTAGTGTCTCTTTGGATGATATTTGCTTGGCAGCCACTTGGGCCTCATCTCGTACCTTTATCAATCACTATAAATTGGACATTGTCTCCAGAGGGAGAGCATCCTTTGGCTCTGCAGTGCTCCGGAACATTCTTCCATGAAGGCCACCCAAGATTTAAGTAGCTGGGGGACTCTGTCCCATAGGTTGCTGCACAAATGAAGTTAAGTACTTCAGATTAAGAAGTTATGTACTCACCATAACGTTCCATCTGAGTAGGTAAACTTCATTTGTCAGCAACCGTCCCTCCCTTGTGAATGTCTTCATACTCAGGTCCATGGGGTTTACCCACTTATCTTGAGAATGATATTTTTATAGCAGTCTCTGCTGTTGGGCAAACTTGATCTGAGGTCAGTCAGGGTTGGCAGGGGATTATGGGTAGGGGGAGGAGCTTGGAGCTCGGATCTAAAGCTGTTGAAAACTGCCGGCTCGGATCCGAATCCCATAGGTTGCTGGCAAATGAAGTTTACCTTCTCAGATGGAACGTTATGGTGAGTACATAACTTATTATTATTTTCCATCAGGACAGGGTTTCTCCAAGGACAAACCCAACATTTATGCCTAAGGTAGTGTCCAACGTGGCTCTTAACCAAACCATACATTTGCCTACCTTTTATCCAAACCCCCAGAATAAGGGGGAGAGACTTCTGCATACTTTGGACATACACAGACAGCTACGCTTTTACTTGGACAAGACTAAAGCCTTCAGAAAGACTGAGCAACTCTTGCTGGCATATGCTGCAGGTTCCCAAGGAAAAGCCATTTCAAAGCAGACTATTTCAAAATGGATAGCCCACTGCATTTGTTTCTGCTCTTCACAACATGGCAAATCAGTGCCCAAGGGCATTAGGCCACATTCTACCAGAGCAGCAGCCACCTCAGCAGCCTTCCTCAGCAGAGTACCAAGCAAGGATATTTTGGAGGCTGCAACATGGACTTCAGTGCACACTTTTACAAAGCACTACCATTTACCTCTCTACTCTAAATCCAGAGCAGGCTTTGCCACTGCAGTTCTGTAGGGCCTCATAGCCACTCCAAACTCCGTTTAGGCCCAGCCGCCCAACCTCGGCTTTGGGATTCAACCTAAGTGTAATGACTGCAACAGTGAAACACGATGAACATAGTACAGTTGTGTACCTACCATAAATGTAGATGTTTGAGTGTATTCACTGTTGCAGTCCAGGTTACCCTCCCACCATCCCCCTTTTTCTTTGCTGGGACTTATCTGTGCCTATCTATTCTATACAACCTATGTGGTGTATTTGCTTGTAGATGAAGGTTATGTGCATGCTTTTTTATGATCATAATTTTTACAGCCTACCCTTTTGGGAGCACCTGACATTTGGGGCAAGAAAAACTGAAGAAAATGGCGTCGGCTGCATCTTTTATACCCCTGGCGCACTGACATCAGGGAAGAGGTGACTGCAACCAACGCTGGACCAGGACTTTGGAATTCAGGCCGACTGCGGGTAGCCTGCCAGCAGGATAACCCAAGTGTAATGACAGCAGCAGTGAATACACTCGAACATCTACATTTATGGTAGGTATACAACTATACTTTATGGAGACCTATCCTAGACCACTCCTTTCTCAACATGTTTCTGAAAATGTCTTCTTTGTTGATGCTTTCTCTCCAGGTTCTATTTCCTCTGTTGCTTCCCCAGGCATTTATGTTCTTCCTTGACCTAAAGAACGATTCCCATTCACCTTCTTCAGGAAGTTTTTATGTTTCTGTGTTTCTTCCTTTCATTTTCAGTTCTCTGTTTTGCCCTTTGGTCTTTCTGTGGCTCCAAGGTTTCCCTAAAATGTCTGGGCCCCTGTCATAGCAGTTTGCAGGCTTAAGGGCTTCCAGATATTCCTTTATCTGGATGATCTGCTTCTTCAGGCTCCCTCCCAATCCATGCTGCTTCAGGTCCTACATTTCACCATGCTCCTTCTGGCACAGTCTGAGATTCAGCATCACTTACAAGAAGTCAGTTCTGATTCCTCAATCTGTGGGTTGTATAATCCAAACTATCCCAATATTGGCCTCTTCCTTCAACCAAAGTTCTGTCTCTGACAACCTCCTTTCCAATATTTGTTCTCCCTTTCTCTTATTCTTGCAAGGGAATTTCTCAGAGCCTGGAGTTCATGGTATCTACCACTCACATGCTTCCCTTTGCCAAGCTTCATACGAGGAAGCCTTAAAGGTTTCTAAAGATGGTTTGGCGCTAGCATTGCCACACTCTGGAGTTTCTGGTTCCTCTACTATGTTGTCACAAACTCTAGTTTTATTGGTGGGTTTGGCAGATCTCTCTCAATCCAAGCCTGCCTTTTCAGACTCCTACCCCTACTCAAAAGTTTTTCAGACTCTTCTGATCAGGGGTGGGGAGCCTCTCTCAACAGTCTGAAAGTTCAAGGGTCTCTGGCCTCTTCATCAGCAGTCAGACCACATCTACATAAAGGAAATTAGGGCACTCATTCTTGCTTTACAGGCTTTCCATTCTCTGTGATCACCATGCCCTCTAAAGTTTTCAGTTTTGTCATCTTTGCAGACAAGCCATTCAGGACTGGGACTTTGGCCACAAGGTTGGGTTTTGAAGGTATGTAGACTGCCTAAAAGGTTATCTAATGGTGGATAACAGACTCGGAGCAGGTCCAGGACATAACCTCTCAAATGGACACCTAGCAGAGAGGTATTTCTGTACATAGTACATCAGTGGGGTGCTCAAGTGCATCGTTTCACCTCTGAACAGGCAATTTCCTTGATTCTGTTGTAGTTATAAGTCCTCTGACTTGGAAACTGGATGCCATGCCTTTTTCTTGGATGGGAAGGTTCTTGTATGCTTACCATCCTCCTTCCCAGGGTCCTGCACAATATCATGAAGGACTCTCCCAGAATTTTGCTAGTGACTCCCTTTTGGACCAAACAGCACTGGTTCCCCCTTCTTTCACCTGGCCAGGGGGCAATCAATCACTAGTTACTTCACTGAATGGATCTTCTCATACAAGGCAAGGAGTCTTGCATTCCGTCTAACTTGTTGCCTTTTTATTATCACTTTCAGTGATGAATTTTGATCTTTTGTGGACCCCACTTTTCTGAGGAAGTTCTTAAGATTCTGCTGGAGACAAGGAAACCCACTGCCAGAAAATTGTATGTTGATAAATGGAAATGCTTTTCTGTTTGGTGTTTCAGGCATCACCAGAATCCCTTCTTATTTGTGGTCCCTCTGGTTCTTACTTGTGTGAAATACTCCATGCTAGCCTAGCATATTCTTCAGTTAAAGCTCACTTGTCAGCAGTGCCTGCTTGTCTGCTCTTGAACCCGCTATTATCCTCTTGTTTTGAGGTCAAACAATTCCTTAAAGATGTACTTCACATCAGGCCCTCAAGAAAACATATTACTCCCTCTTGGAACCGTAATTTTATCCTTGCAAAGTTGACTTAGGCTTTTTAGAGCTTGCTTCATCTTCCTTCTTGCAACATTGCACCTGGAAAACCTTTTGTGGTGGCTGTTCAGGCCAGAGGTTTTCTGAACTTCAGGCTCTGATGGCAGGTCCTCCCTTTTTGATTTTTCTTGGAGACTGACTGTATCTGCATACTCATTACTAATCCTCATGTTATGTCCAAGGTAGTCAGTGAGTTGCCCATTATTCTGTCCAGCTCCCTTTTTTTCCTTCTCCACAATCTGATGGTGAGAAAGTTCTTCACACTTTGGATTTACATAGACAGCTCAGATATTATTTGGATAAGACAAAGGCAATCCACAAATGTGTGCAGCCTTTTATTTCTTTTCATACTAGATGTTGGGTTTTGTGGTTTCTAAGCAAACCATCTCCTGGATTTGTAAGGCCATTTATTTTTGTTCCTTTCGTGTTAAACAGCTTTCTGCTTCAGTTTGAGCACATTCTTTGAGAGCAGTATTATCTTCTGGAGGTTTCTTCAAGGACCAGGATACTAGATCCATCCTAGAGACTATTACTTGGTCCCATTTCCACACTTTTCCTAAATATTTTCTGGGCTGTCCTTCATGGGTTTGTGAACAGTTCCTCTGTGTCTTCCTCATCCCATCATTTACTATAGCTGTAGTAATGTTCCACATGTGATAAATACTTCAACATTGATAAGAAAGGACATAGTACAGTTGTGTAAGCTCTTACCATTACAGTGGATGCCGTTTTCACTGTTGCAGTATTCAGTCCCTCCTTCCCTCCTGTCCCCCTTTTTCTCTTTGGTACACTCTGCTGCTTTCTTGCCCTATTTATTTCTTTATTTTACTCTGGATGCATATGTGCTTTATCCTGGGGTTGCTCTAGCTCTCCTGGGGCACTTCAGTTCCAAGTATTGAGTGTGCGTATGTCACCTTTATGCCCTATGCCTGTGTGGGGAGCATACACCTGAAGGACAAAGCTGGAAGGATTTAAAGGCTTTTCGTATACTGGCTTGTATGATGGGCTGTCTTTGGCAGGAGATCTCAAATGTGATGTGTATTGCAACAGTGAAAAGGACATCTACTGTTATGGTAAGATCTTACACAATTGCACTTTTTCTTGAGATATCTGCTAGATTCTGCCAAGGAGAAGATCTTTTCTTCCTCCAGACACAGTAGTGATGTACCAAAAGATCATCTTACTTTTCCATTTAGTCTCTGGCATCTGCCGCTTACTAACCGCTTTGACTAGAAGGGTCATACAATGGTTAAAATATGCTGTTTTTACTCTTACAGAAGAGCTTTTAATGAATTTAATATGATTCTTTTCTATTTACCATGGGTATCTGTTAAAAAAATTTCCTAACAATGAATGTGTAACAGAGCATTTCAATGTGGAGCTTTGAGGCACATTATAACTGTAAGACCCCAAATTTGGTGCATTCCTCGTAATGAAGTACACTTGAGAGGTATGGTCAAAAGAGATGATGGCAGTAGTAAGTGCTTTAAAGACCCTGAATAGTCTGTCTACAGGACCTCTACTTATCACAAACACCAGCAGAACTTAACTCCTTTCCAGACTTGCTTTAATAGCCTGGGAGGTATCAAGTCGCCTCAGTTTGTGTTCAGACTTCATACATCCCATCAAAGCAAAACATTGTAGCAGACACGCAAAGCAGAACCTGGGCAGACCCTTGTGAATGGATGCTGCACCAGGTGGATTTCTAGTAACTGGTCCAACTGTGAGCAATACTTCAAATAGATCTGTTTGCCTACTTTGAAAACAGATGGTGAATAGTCTGCTCCAGGATTCCTTGCCAACAGGCCTGAATGACAGATGCGTTCTCATTCCTATGGACCAGAATGCTCCTATTTGCTTTTCCACCGATTTCCAGGGTTCTTTTAATAGTCCAGGAGGACTCCGCAAGGATTGTACTGGTGACTCCCTTTTGACCCAGACAACAGTGGTTCTTCCTTATAAAACTGGCCAAGGACAATCGCTGCAAGCTTCCCCGCAGGCTAGATTTGCCCTCACAAAACAAAATTGTTTGATATACCCCAGCTTGTCATCTCTTCAGCTGACTGTCTGGTTGATATACTTTTGATACCTTTTAGACACTTTTTTTTTTTCCTGTGGACTAGTAGCAGATACTGAAGGAGGCTAAAAAAAGCTGCTACTGTGAATGATTATATGGGTAAGTAGAAAAGATTTTCTAGCTGGTGTCACTCCATAAAAGGGGACCCTTTTAATGTCTTGTTGTTGTTTGTGTGAGTTATTGTCCTCTGTCAAGATTCATATGTTAGCCATTTCTTGTCTTCCCTTAAATTCTACTCCCTTTCTACCTGTCCTCTAGTCGGGCAGTTTTTGAAATGAGTTCACATAGACTGGTGGCTCCTCCTTGGGATCTTAATTATGTGCTTGGAATGTTAACTGTTCCACTTGAACCAGTGTATCGGGTTAATTTTAGGTTCTTAGTGTGGAAGACTGGTTTTACTCATTGCTCTAGCTTCTGCAAGAAGAATATGAGTTTCAAGCTCTTGTGGCGAGCCAACCCTACCTAATTTTTCACATGGAAATGCTTTCTTTTGAGAACAAATCCTCCTTTTATGCTTAAAGTGGTTTCAGAGTTTACCTTAAGATAGTCTGTTAATCATCCTGTAGTTTTTCCAGATGCAAAAAGCAAGGGAGGAAGAATCCTTCATACTCTCTGTCCACAGCAACTTGGATTTAGTTCTGTGCAGGCAGTGTACTTCAGGAACGCCGATGAGCTGTTTGTCTCCAGTGAAGGTAAGTAAAAAGGACCCTCAGTGTCAAAGCAGACAATTTTGGGATTGTTGTCTCATTCCTTTTATTATACTTACTACCACGCAGGATTAGGGTCCACTCTATCAGGGCCTTGGCTTCTTATGTGTATTTTAGAAAAGGGATGGACTCCTGAAGTGTTTTAGAGACTGCAGCTTGGTCCTCTCTCCATACTTTTGTAAAACACTGCATACTGATTTCCTTTTCCAGGTTCAGAACAGGCTTTACTAGGACCATTGTCTACTGGCTCATGGATTCTTAAAATTTTCCTCCTCCTTATGGATAGCTTAGATTACTGCAACAGTGATTCAGTATTCAACGTAGTACAGTTTTGCAAATAAACTTAGCATAACAGTAGATGATTTAATAGAACACTTCTGCAGTAGCTGTCTCCATACCCCTTGTTTGGTTTTTGATGCATTGCCAGGGTGTGGATATGTATACCCATGTGTATATTAGTTAAATCTTTCCTGTCATTTTTCTTTCAGTGCTATAACTCCACTTCTTGGGACAAGAAAGCTCTGAAGCTTCTGTTTTTCTAACTGCCTCTTTATGTGGAACTCTGCCTTAGCTACTGGTAATTAGAGCACATGGAAGATGCCTTTAAGCTTTGAAAAACTGGCCATTTGGTTATGTCCTTGGCAGGGTAGAACCCTAATACCTTAGGCTATTGACACTGTGCTTTATTATAACTTATTGACTAGGCTGATTATAGTATGCAGATTGATAGCCTATTATACCATGACCCCCCCAAAACGTGCACGCTGATTGGCCAGCGTGCCCGTTGTAAATCGAGTTATACTAATGGAAAAAGGTCCGGTCGCCCGGACTTTTTCCCATTAGTATAACTCGATTTTTAAAACACTGTCTCGCTATGTTAAATGGGTTTAACATAGCGAGACAGCTTTAAAATAAGCAACGGAGATCTCCGTTGCTTATTTTAAAGCTGTCTCGCCATGTTAAACCCATTTAACATAGCGACAGTGTTTAAAAGCAACGGAGAAAGCAAGATCTCCGTTGCTTTTTAGTGTTTCGCTATGTTAAATGAGTTTAACATAGCGAGACAGTTTTAAAATAAGCAACGGACATCTCCGTTGCTTATTTTAAAACTGTCTCGCCATGTTAAACTCATTTAATATAGCTTAAACACTAAAAAAAGCAACCGAGATCTTGCTTTCTCCGTTGCTTTTGCTCACAGCTCTGATGTACCGCAGGCGCGCAGTACATCAGAACTGCCGCGGATGCCAGACATCTGCGGAAGGGCAGTAAACAGGCATTATACTATGCCATTATTTAAGAAAAGTAATAGTTTCTTTTCTTAAATAATGTCATGATAATAGCAATAACCACTTCTGGGTGTGGGTAATGCTAAATTTACCCACGGTTGGCTTTGTTTGGTCCTCGGGCCGCCGGGACCAAACCACGCCAACCGTGGGTAAATTTAGCATTACCCACACCCAGGCGTGGGTTATTGCTATAATATTTCCCTATGAATGCATGGTAAATTTACTTACAGAATTGTAATGTTCTTATCTGGCTGTATTTGTTGCCTCACAAGCCTCTAGTTGTATTGCCTAATGGCAGACAAGCAAATTCTCCTCTTTCTTCTAACTAGATCAGTAAGATGTCATCATTTTCTCACTAGCTTTTCCTGTGTTGGCTTTTCCAGTACCCTAGCTTTTACTTGAACTCTGGTTGTCTGTCATAATCAGGGCATTATCCCTGTATGCCACAAAGCCAGTCTCCCTCATTTCTTGTGCTCAGTCTGTCTAGTTAATTCCTGGATTTGACAGTTTCATGGTTATTTTTATTATAAGCCGCGGTGGTGCAGCGGTAGCGTTGTCGCCTCACAGCAAGAGGTTCAGCCGTTCGATTCTCTGTTGGAGTGCCTTCTATGTGGAGTCTGCATGTTCTCCCCGTGGTCGCGTAGTGTTCGAAAGACATGCATGAATGGGCATGCCTTCGTTGAAGGTTGGGTGTCGAGCTGGCACCTCGGCATCGTAAAAATCTACTGCCAATCTTTAGCGGACTGGAGTTCAGCTGTGGCGACCCCTAACTAGGAAAACCCGAAAGAAAAACAACAACATGGTTATTTTTATTATAAGCGTTGTCGGGCTTTTTTGCAACTGCTATGAATAAAGCAAGTTTAGATAAACTTTATTATGTAGTAAATTTATTCTGTCTTGAAATGTATGGCATTCATAGCTTAAGGGAGTTTACTTCTTTTTCATTAGGTCATGGAGTGTGTAGAAAGACACTGCAGGGTATGTTAAGCACGAATATGTATACTATGTCAATTTAAAGTTCTTTTGAAAGAAGAGAACACATTTATATTATGCGTTTAGACTTGTGAGAAAGTGTAATATGTACTACACATCACAAGCAATTGGCTGGAGTAAGCCTCTAAATTCTCTCTCCATTGGATGTGCCCTTGAAATGACTGAGGTTGATTTACACTGAATTTGCTCATACTGCTTTGCAGCACAAAACTACTAGAAGATTAGCACTACCTTTTCATTTTAACTCTCCCCTGATTTCTCATTTATTTCCTTTCTTATGTGGAAAATGTTTATCAGCAATGTTGTGTTTACTGAACGGGCAAATAAATGAAATATAAACACTGTGGTACCTTTTCCAAGTTTAGGGAGGTTTTTGGTTTCAGGCCCCATCAGATAGGGCAATAGGTCAGGACCTTGACAAACACATTTCCTTATGCCACTTGAAACCGCAGGTAGGTTCAGATTATAAATGCTGAGACATAAAACATTACTGCACTTGAGTGTGCATCTTTAAACTTTTGATGACACAGTGAAACTCTAAGGCTTGATTTATTATATGGTCTTTCGTCTTTTCATCAACCATTTGCTTGCATGTGAGATACTGTTAGAAGAGGAAAAAAGGGTTTGTTTTTGTTCCGAAAAGAAAGACTGTCAACTGCAGACAGTATGTATCCAGAAAGGCATAGGCTGTTAACTTTTTTTTTTTTTTCAGCTTTGGGTCCACTGAATCTCTGTAACCATTCCTTTGGAGAATGGCATGAATTTCCAATCAGGGATGCTTTTGGTAGTGCTCTTACAGTGAAAAGCTGGTTAGAATTACTATAAGGCAGTTAGAAGTTGCTTTAATTTCTCCTGGGCTTTTAAATTGCTTGTTTAGTTAGTGTTTGGTCTGTTACAAAGTATGTATAAAATACCGTTGGAGCCTTAGCGCAAATGACCAGCTGGAGTATACTGGCATGTTGCAACCTAATTGCTCTCTTTGACAAATGCCAATTTCCTTCTGAGAAACAAATAGTGCTTTAAGTTGACATGCATCAAACTTCTGCTGTCAATAAGGCAGATGGATCAGACTGTCCTCAGGACTCAGCACTGTGAATTGCAAGTCTCTCTGGATTTCATGTAGTCTAGCTGGCCTTGTTAGAGCTGCCTTTTCTCTCACATTACGAGTGAACCTTTCCAAACCCGACTTTAATTCACAGCCATGTTCAGATCAATAACTATCAGTGTTTGGTCTTGGGCCAGTGAATTGGTCACGGGGTGACTGCTTCCACTTTGATTTTATAATTTAATTTAAAGTTGAAAGTAACCGTCTCTGAGGGGATTGGCTGCACTTTGGGGGCAAGTGCAGTCAAGCTTAGAGTCTGTATAAGTTCATGTCACAGGCTGCATTTGGGAAAATGTTTCTGAAAAAAAATACATACATGCACACATGCATACACATAGACACATGTATTTGTATGTGTTCTGTATAATTCTTTATATGTGAAAAAGCACTCATGCTTATTTACTTTGTGATGTCAAGGACACGTAGGCTGGAAAGGTTTTTCCAAGTAATGGACCTGTTATGTCAGTCTGTGTTGCCTGCTGGTGATATTCTGCTGTTTGCTTTTTATAGTGTAAGTACTGAGTGAAGGAGAGTATGTTTGAAATTGAGCTGACATGCAGCTATTGATTGCTGACCCCAGCAGATTGGATTGTTTTCAGTGAAGAGTGAATCAGATGTAGATGTTGCAGCTATCAGACCTGAAGGGGGAACTTTTACATAGTTGTTTCTGAAGTAATCACTCCACAATGCTGGAGGCAGAGTAGCAGTGTTCATTAAGCCTGCACTTTTAAAGCAATTCCACAGCTGAATTGGCTTTAAGTAGTCAAGAAACTGATTTGAAGGGAATCTCTGGGCAGTTGGCAATTGTTTCTATATGTGGTCTTGAACTTGCATGAATGTGTTTGTCACTTGATTCATGGCTTGCAAAGATGCAACTCTGTTTATATCCAAGTATTGTACTGTGCTGTTACTTCAGACTACACGGTTTAATATATACCTTTGACTTAACCTGGCAGTATTGAGCGTTAAATCTTAAAATATTTTGTTGTACTACTAGTTCAGTTTATTTATGCTGCTTAGTCCCCAAGACTGTACGCAAAACACCATTGTTTAACCTTGAAACTTTACAAATGTTTTTTCTCTATTTCTGCTCGTTGTTGTTCTGTTATTCCATTATCAAGTAATGGCCCTGCAGCAGCATATCCTCTGAAGTACTGCATCACAAAATATGCTGTCATTTAGTTACAGCATGTTTCATGTTTCAGAAAATGATGTAAACCCAACATTTGTTGAAATGACTGCATTTTTCCCCAATTTCTTTTGTCGTTTGTATCAGAAGCATCATGCTAAGGATGTGTAGCAACCCAGTTGTCCTTCCTTTTGTGTGCTCCTGCTCCAAAACTTCACCCCTTTCCCTGGTAGTATCTTGTAAGTTGCCAGTATTGAGCTCAACTGCTGTTTGCGTGTTTGCATTCGTAATATATTCTGTTTTATAGGTACCATCTGTCACGTAACACTGGAGTGGGTACTTGTGTAGGGGGGACTGCCTCAGTGCTCCTTCTATCTAGCCCTATGCCACATCTTCATAACTGCTTTTGCTTACCTTTATTTGCATCTTAGAACTTCACACCCCACTGTTAACTGTAAATTACTATGTTCACTATTTGGTGTGAGTGAAAGTGAGATTTAAATTCACTTATTTGTTGGTAGCGTTAAGCCCTGTAAGTTTGTGGTCAGTTTTCAGGGTGGTACCCAAACTACTTAAAGGTCATGAAGCTGCGAGACCTTGGGAAGATTCCGTACTCTTTTTAGGAGCCAGGCATTTCCTGACTATGGAGAAGAAGGATTGCAAAGTGGTGCACCAGATGGAGAGGGTCGTAGGTATGCTGACACGCAGAGGGTCATAGATATGCTGACACAGATGATTCTAGGATGCATGCTGTAAGTTGAGCACTCCGGTCACTCCACAACAAGTACAAATATGACTCTGTCATTGTGCATGTTGGTGTGAATGACCTGAGATGTACCTCCCTGGACTACATGAAAAAAGACATGGAAGAGCTCTCCGATCTTGTAGCCCAGGTAGGTATGACCCTAGCCCCTAAGTAGCATCCTGCCATCGCCCAGAATGATACCGGAGTACAAGGACAAAATGATCGACTTCAACAATTGGCTAAACGTCTGATGTCATTCAAAGGGGATCCAGTATCTGTCTGCCTGGGAAGACATGGTCGACAGACCACGATGCTTTGCCAGAGATGGCCTGCACCAGATACTGGCTAAGGCTCTTGCAGCTATAGTGCCTTTTTTAGGCAAGGTTCAAATGACAAATTCACCACCGTAACAGGAACAGGCAAGCAAAAACTGAGGGTAATACTACTCAGTGCTAGAAATCTAAATCTCAAAATGCACTCCCTCAAGGCACTCCTTAAAATGGAGACCATCGATATCTGTGCAGTGACTGAGACCTGGTTCAAGGCTCCAGAGAGCACCCCTGCATTACCAGGCTATAAACTCATACCACACTTTTTGGCCACCTAACCTGGACTGGAACACCAAAGGCGGAGGTGTGTCCATATTCATTAAGGATGTCCACACCTCCAGGCTAGTTGCTCAGCATAATGCATCCGAGGTTATCCAAGTGCAACTATCTCTGGGCAAAACTGCAATCCAAATTGTAGCTTGCTTCAGATCCCCCACCATGCCCTAGGATTCCCACTCCTGTTTTCTTGCTATACTGAAAAATATTAGGGTTCAACCAAACACTGTAATAATGGGCGATTTCAACTACCCCACCATTAACTGGGAAAACTACTCGTGTACCAACTCCTTTGCTCAACGCTTTCTGGAATTCATTAATTCTAATGCCCTGGATCAACTTATCCACACCCCCACCAGGGGCAACAATATCCTAGACCTAGTCATTACCAACATGAGTGACCGGTGTTCCACACCTGAAGTCAACTGCTCTGTCAGATCCGACCATAAGCTAATCACCCTAGATATCCACATCCCACCCCCCATTAATGAAATCATGGTAAAAAATTTCTCCAAAGCCATCTTCATGCTTCTTAAGACAGAAGTGAACTTCATGACACCCATGCAGATGGACAGTACAGTTACAACTGCTGAATCCTACACAGATGCACTCTGTAAGCACTTACACGAGTGAATGGATTGTGCTATCCCAAACAGAACCAAGATGCTATCTTCCAAAAAAGGGAAGTCAATCTGGTGGTCTCCTGCCATAAACAAACTCTACAACAGAAGGAAGAAACTGTTGCAAAAGAGAGTAAAAAACCATGAGTGGAGGAGTTCCCTGGTCAGCCTCAGTAAGAAGCTGAGATCCCTTATAAGATCCTCCAAAGCTAGCTACGAAAACAAAATCGCCAGTGATTCAAGGGACAACCACAAAGCATTCTATCTCAATGGCAGCACCCAGATCTGCTCTGAGTTACAGCACAATGGCACGAAAATTACAGAACTAATTGATATTTCCAATGTCCTGGCAGATAGGTTCAGTGCTGCAGTCTCTAAAGCCAAAAACACAGCATCCATGGGACTGGACAACATCCCAGGCTGTGTTTTACATGAACTTCAGAACGAACTGGCTCCCCACCTAAGCACCATGTTCAGTCATAGTCTTACATCAGGCTTTGTGCCCACTGAATGGCACACAGCAACAGTTATCCCACTCCACAAAAGGGGAGCCACCACTGATCCCGGGAACTATCGCCCTGTTAGCCTGACTAGCCTGGTATGTAAGGTAATGGAACGTATCATCATGGAACTCATAAAGACATTGGTAACTTCCAAACTCTGGACCCCACCCAGTTCAGGTTTGTGAAAGGCATCGACTTCTTTGAGGCAGTCACCAAACTGTAGACAAGGGTAAGGTGGTTCACACAGCCTATCTTGACCTCGCCAAGGCTTTCGACACCATCTCCCATTCTGGAATTATAGCTAAACTCACTAAACTAGATATAAATCTCTACGTCACAAGATGGGTTGCCAGTTGGCTCACTGACAGAACCCCCACTGTAACAGCTGCAGACTCCAAATCTGACTTCAAACCAGTGACAAGTGGAGTACCACAGGGTTCAGTCCTGGGACCTCTCCTGTTTGGTGTCTACTTCTCTGAAGTACAGGCTAACACAGAAGGCCTTTGGCTAACTAAGTTTGCAGATGATTGCAAATTCGGAGCCATAGTTGAGTCCCTAAATGATGTGGACATCCTACAGAAGGGCCTCACTGAGACAGATGCCTGGCCTCAAGCTCATTGCCAAAAAGTGCATTGTCATCCCCTTTGGTAAAAACACTGTACCCATGAACTACTACATAGGTGGCAGTCTACTTAATGCTGAATGTGTGATAGGATACCTTGGGACCCAAATGGACAGTAGTCTCTCCTTTGGTAATTACACTGCCACAGTAGTCAGGAAATCCTATTTGGCACACCTCATCACAAAAGGGTTCTCATCTAGGGAAAAAAAGGTCGTTGTTCCCCTGTACTTGACACTCATTAGATGCATTATAGAGTACAATGCCCCTTTTGGAATGTACCTCACAAGACATCTGCAGCAGCTGGAAAGGCCACAGAAGTACCTCACAGAGGATTATTGGCCTCAAACAGATGCCCTACACTGACAGTCTCAAAAACTCCAGCTTTACTCCGTAGCATATCGCTTACTCCAAGGTGATCTCTGCCTAACATATAAAGCCATGTCAAGCCCAGAGCTGTTGGACATGCTACACCTAAAGAAATCCCAATCCCTCTGAGCTACATGCTCTAGGGACCTAAACCTTATCACCACAGTAAACAGGACATGCTGGAGGGATAGATTCCTGTCCCAGAGACTTTTCCCATACTTTGGAACAAGCTACCCATCTATGTCAAGCAAAGTTCCTCATTAGCACTTTTCAAGAAAAATCTTGATAAGTGGATGAGAAATAGGAAATACACCCCGGGGATTACTTCTGTGGCTGCTTGACAGGGACACAGGAAAATAACTTTCTTGGGTGGCATAAGCTAGGGAACCTTGTCAGCTAGGCTTACTTAGACCCTTGGCTGATAACCTTGTACCTACCTGTGAATCTGAGCCAAACCAGGAAGAGGCAGATGTTATAATGAGCAGAAAAAGTGGAATCGGTGACTGGAAGGTTAAGGAAAATGTTTGTCAGAGCAAAACTTGATTGTAGGCATACTTGGCTGGATCAAGAAAGACCCACACCAATGAAAGCTTCATCTTGGTGTTCCAGTTGTGGGGGGGACTCCTCAAGTAGACGTTTTCTTCCCATCGGAACATAAAATTAAATACATTCTTATCCAGGGCTCATTGTAAATTGGCCTGGAAAATGGGGTACTTTCTCACTGTCATTGATGGGAAAGTTCCTTAGTTCTTTTCCACTGATATTTAGGGTTCTTCTAAAGATCCAAAATGACTCCAGAAATTGTGGTAGTGACTTCCTTTGTTCCAAGACAACAGTGATTTTCCCTTTTTACTTTGGCCAGTGGTAATTACCACAAGCTTCCCCACAGGCCAGATTTACTCACAAAGGACAAGAGGGGGGGGGGGCAGAGAAGAGTTTGATAACTTCAGTCTAGAAGCTCTTCACCTTCCTGCCTGAATGAGAGAATTTTGATTTCTTGTAGGCACCTGTTTCCTGAGGATGTGTAGCAAGTACTAAAAGAGGCGATATAAACTGCAAAAAACATTTGAATAAGTGGAAAAGTTTCTGTTGTTGGTTCCCTTCAGAGAATAAGGATTCTATTCAGGCCCATTTGCCTCTGATTCTTGATTATTTGTGCTAGTTACTGTCCAATGGCCTTTTGTAGTCATCTGTTAAGACACATTTGTTGGCCATTTCCGCTTAACTGCTCTTGGACTCTTCCCTTCTCTCTCTCCCCCTTTCTAATAATGCATATTAGTTTTTGACAGGAGTGTTGCATATTTGTCCACCTAGAAAACAGATGTCTTCTTCTTGGGATCTGAAATTATTGCTTAAGAAGCTTATGCTCTCTCCATTTGTACCAGCTCATGAGGCTGAATTGAGTTTAGAAAATTTAATGAAAATAGAGATAAGCGCTTTCGTTCAACATAACCTTATGGACTTCATCAGAACTAATTTTTGAAACATAAAAAGCATGCCCATTAAATAATCAAATAGTAAAATCACATGACCTGGTCCACCAAATAGAAAATGGTTAAGTATAAATATTTAGAAGTTGTTTTAAAAGCTTAAAATTGTTATTAAAAATCTGATGAGAAAGCACTAGTAATAGAGATAATTACTGAGATAATTACTAGTCCACTAGTAATAATGGAGATAATTATTACTAGTTTTTTTCTGCTGAGATTTTTTAATTACTTAATTTTAAGCTTTTAAAACAACTTTTAATTTTTTATCCATTTTTTGCACAGTTAGAAATCATTCTAGACTTCGGCTGGTCATTTTCATTCTGATTTTGGCTATTTTACCATTAAATTGCTAACAAAATAGTGTTTAAAGCCACAAACTGCGTAAAAAGAGATATAAACACTATTAACAGGATGCCTTGAGGAAGAAGCTCACTCACCAGCTATAATACGACCTGTTTATTGTGCAAAAAGCAATACTGCATTAAAAAATCCACGGATCTGCTTTTAAATACAAAAAAATATAAAATTTAAATCCTGTAAAACATTTAAATTGTACCCCTAACCCCTTACATAATGTACTAACTATCATGATAATGAAGAGTAATATAAAAAATTAACAACAATATGTCCTTTTTTATGTAAGCCTCTGCAATATGGATTTAATTGTAATATAATAATTTAAACCCGGTGTAGTTGTTGCATGTGTTAAGATTTGCCATCTCACTTCCTTCTCTGCTAAGAGGGCTTTATTGTTCCCTCCTCTACTAGTTAATCTCACTTGCTCCAGAATGGCAAATCAAAAGTTGTGACTATTCCCAAATGTGGCTACATGTCTGTAAAGTGCATTAGTGCTGTCATTTTTTCTAATTGCATATAAGTGGTCATAAATTCTTTTTTTAAACATTTTCTGTTTTTCCTATATAGAAACTTGGGCAAGTTGCACATTTAGCCATATATATATAGTATTTTTTGTATTGCAATTGCCATTATAAAAATCTATTTTAGTCCTATAAATATTTTCTAATATAATGTCTTCATTTTCTAATATGGCATGACATTGACCGCAACTGCCACATTTCCTAGTTCCCTTTCGCTGCTGGTTAATGTGTCCTACGACAGTTCTCCTGTCTAATATTAATTTCATATTAATTCCCATTTTATATACAAATAAGGGAGTCTCACCTACAATGTCTTTCATTTCTTTATCCACAGTGAGAATGTTCCAGTGTTGGTTTAAAATTTGTTTAACTTGAGGAGTGTATTCCAAAATGCACACTCAATTATATTTAACTTCACCTTCACTCGCTGTGGTCTTATTTAATAATGGTTTACCCAGTACAGGGGTAAATTTTTTCCCCCATTCATCAATTAGATAAGTTTTTGTCTCATTCATTAATTTCAAGGGGTACCCTGTAGTGCTGAATATACCATAAATGTATTCAATTTCCTTAATCATATCACTAAATGTAGATGTCATCCTGGCAGCATGTATACATTGACCCTTAAATATACTCTTCTTAGTTTTATAAGGGTGATTACTTGAGTACTCTAAATAATTATTAGAAAAAGTGTTCTTCCTGTAAATGCAAGATTTAAATCCATTGTTAGTACTAGAAATATAGGTGTTAAGGTATGCTATACCTTCAGTACTATAACTGTGTAAATTTAAATTTTACCATTAAGGTACACAACTGGCTGCTATTTGTAACTTTCACATTGGCATGGATAATATCTGCATAGCAGCTCTTAAGTTTTCAAGGGCATTTTTTGAGGGGCACCTTTTTATGTCCAACAGTTTGGGATCCAGCACATCATTGGTACCTTCCTCTGCTGTTGCAACTTCTCACTAGACCTCCTTTTGAACCATCAGCCATGGTATCTTTCAAATTGTTGTGGAAAACTCTTGTTTTGGCGACTGTCACATCAGCTAGAAGAGTGTCTGAACTTCAAGCATTATCCTATGTTCCTCCTTATTTGATTTTTCATAAAGACAGTGTTACTTTAAGGACCAACCCTTTCTGCCCAAGGTTGCTTTGATGTCCAGTTTAAGCCAACCCATTAATTTGTCAGTTTTCTTTCCAAATGTCAATAACAAGTGAGAATATTTGCTTTATTGTTTGGATGTTCATACACGGCTCATATTCTGTTTGGACAGAATCAAATGGTTCAGAAAATCTGACCATCTTTTTCTGTCCTTTTTGAAGTCAAGATTTGGTAAGCTTTTTCCCAAGGTGACCCTGTCTAGATAGCTCTCTAGTTGTATTTCCTTTTCTTAACTTCTTTGAAAGGAATGTCCTGACATGTGAAGTCTAGAGGTCACTCAGAGCGGTAGCTACTTTGACCACCTTTTTCTCACAGGCTTCTATTGTTACTTGGGTTGCATGTACTTGATCTAAAACGCAAACCTTTGTGTGTTACAAACTGGACTTTCAGTCTAGGCCAAAGACTACTGTTTCACCATTTTGTGGAATGTTCTATCCTAGGGTCTCCCTGGGGTTTTTGCTTTTTGGGGCCTTTGTCCCACAGGTTGAGCATGGACAGAAAAGACAACATTAGATATGAAAGTTTTGCATTACCATAATGATAGATACATGTTTCCTTTCATCTATCCCTCCCTTCCTGTGTGTCCCTGAGTGCACCTGACTGGCTTTATGGTCTGGCCTCAAACCTCTGGAAGAGGGTCCATTTTTGCTGCTGTCAATTTCCTGCTTAGAGATTGGTTAGTGATTTATATTTCCGTGAGTTTTAATAGGGCGTACTTGATCTGACGAGAGGTTGTTTGAGAAACAAGAAGCCTATTGGAGGCCTGCTTTAGATTTTTCCAGACGCTACACCGTTTTGAGGGTTTCTTACTTCAGAATGCTTACTCTTCAGACTTTTAACTCTTTTGCTTCCAAACACTGTCTTAAGTTGCTCTGGGGTTAAAGGATGCCTATTTACAAATTCCTAACCGCAAAAATCACAGAAAATACTTGAGATATTCTGCCTTGGGCTTCCATTGCCAGTTTACTTAGCTCTTTGGACTTCCTACAGCTCCAAGGATATTTTTTAAAATGTCTCACCCATATTAGATCCATTTGTAGACATCAAGGAATTCACAGCTATCATCTGAATGACTTTCGGATTCAAGCTTCTTACAGGTTAGACATTCTAAATGCTTTGGAATTCTCCAATCTGTTTCAGAATCTAGGATTCACTCCATCTAAAGAAATCTTTCTCAAATTCCCTCAACTAGAGCCGTCTTTCTAGGTTCCCTAATAGATATATTGCAAACAACCTTTCTCCATTCGGACACTGTCTACTTCCTGAACCCAGCAATTTAAAAGTTTGCCTTGGCAAGATAATTTCTAAAGGCCTAGTGATTTATGGCATCTGCCATTGTTGTGATTCTTTGTCAGGCTTCATATGAGGAAAATTCCAGTGGTACCTCATGTTATTGTGGAAATTCAATATCAGTAAATGCCAGTTGTTCTTGTTCTGGTCCAAGAGTTAATTTGGTGGACTCTGCAGATAGTCTGCAATCTTCGGGGTCCCCTTTGTACAGTTTCTATCTCCCTAGAACATTGCTGTGGCTACAGCAAACTTTGCATGGGGAGCTTGTTCCCTAGAAACCAAGGTTCAGGGTCTATAGAGCCCCGTGCACAAGAAAAGCCACGGTGGTACTGAGGAGGTGACGGCCCTAAGCAATGCTGTGAAAGCTCTTCAACAGTTATGGACCCCAGGTACTCTTTAGATAGATGGTGACAGCACCACTGTTATGGCTAGTAAACTTAGTGTGAAGGTCTTATCACCAGTTGTAAAAGGTGTTCTGTCTGATGTCATAATATAGGACAAGACCCCAGTAACTGCAATGGTAGCCCTGTTTTCAGTTTCTCTTTGAGTTTGTCTAGCAATTCCCAGCCTAGAACTTCAGTCTGGCTCATCCTATATTTCTATTAAAGTATATAATTCTGCCAGCTCAGCTTGTTTGCCTCTCGATTCTCCTTTGTCCAGTTCTAGTCTGGTCAAAGTATTTCTCAAGTTGGGTTTTC
The DNA here is from genome assembly GCF_019279795.1 of Protopterus annectens. Taxonomy (NCBI): domain Eukaryota; kingdom Metazoa; phylum Chordata; order Ceratodontiformes; family Protopteridae; genus Protopterus; species Protopterus annectens. The sequence continues at coordinate 283,770,099 of NC_056748.1, read as the reverse complement.
TATATAGTTCTCCAAGAAAAGGTGACCCCTGCTTGGGATATTAACTATGTATTAGAAAAGCTAGCCCTTCCTGTTTTTGAGCAATCTGCTCATTCTTTGAAAATTTTCACTAGGGCAACTGCCTTTTTTGTTAAAATGTCGGTGTGAAGAGTTTGAGTTAACATGTTTGTGCATTCCTCCTTTTTTTTTTATAAGGACACAGTCGATTTTCAAAGCACTTTTTGTGAGCCTAAAGCATAACACTTAACTGTACAGATTTTCACAGAATGTCCAGATTTTTGCCTCATGTTTTTGGTGTGTTCCTCCTAAAATCTGTACTTCTCTGGCAAGTAGCTGAGGATTGAAATCATTAAATAATGACAAACATTTGAGTTTAAGACTTCACGTCCTTCAGAAAATTCATGCTAATGCAAAACCTATTGTATCAACTTTCTAAGTTTGTAAGAGCAATATTTAAAATCTGTCGCTATTTGTTCCCCCCATCATTTTAGTCTTTGTCCATATTTTTTGCTCTAAGAGGTTGAGAGGTATGGCCTAAAGTGGTTTCTGAAGTTACATTTTATCATTCTAATTAGCTTCCTGCTTTCTTTCCACACCCTTAAAACAAAGAGAGGAAGAGGAATTTGTCCTTCAAAAGTGGTGCAAGAAGGAATTGTGGGCCTTTTTACTTGGCAATTAATGCAAGGTGGAAGCATGAGAATAGAATCAGATTAAGGAGAAAATTGTGTTCACAGAAAACAATTTTATGCAATACAAATTAAAATCAGCTGCAAGTGTGAGAGAGAGATTGGTAAGGTAGAGGAGGAAATGCCAGAGTTAATTTTCCTGTTGGTAGAGGTTAGAAGGGAGAACAGACACAATGAAAGACTTGGCAGAACATGTAAAGGGTTCCAAAGTAATTGCAAGGTGGTGCTAAAAATGATAATAAAGAAGTGGGGGAAAGTGGTTTGACTGGTTTGGGGGGGGGGGGGCAAGAAATATGCTTGTACTTGAACAAGTGTTGAAGGAAAATTTAAATCTTTGGATATTCTGCATAAGTACTTTTATACCCAAAAGAGGTTGCATAAAATGTTCTCCAAAGCCAGCCAAAATTGTTGAAGGTGCAACATGGAACAAAAGGGGGGATTGGGAGCACATTTTTTGGCTATGTACAGAATTATAGAATTTTACATTGGATTTACAACAGCTCGTGGGGGAAATCCTAGAAATTGATTTTATTATTAAAAGTAAAGGTATGATGCTGTGCTTGTACCGGGAGGCAAAATAATGAGTTTGTGCTGGATGTTTAATAGAGCTTTTGTTACTGATGGCTAAAAAAAAAGCTCTAATATGGAGCTGGAAAACTGATAAATACCTTCAGATAAGAGAAATGATAGACATTAAGAATGCATGAGTTATGGAATTAAAAGAAGGGAGTTATAACCACTAAAGCAATAGTAAATCGTCCTTGCAGAAATAAG